>NW_005187559.1:1258093-1310211 GCF_000239375.1 Pundamilia nyererei
ACAGGTATTTTGAACCAACACTGATGTCTGACCAGCATACCCACAATTCAGACTTCCCTTCCCATTTGCCCAATTTATTGCAACCTGCGTGTCAGTGTTAGCAGATGACGCTCAGGCTCGCTCTTCACATCCCTCTCTGATGGGTTTCACTAATGCCTATTGATCGGCTGAGTAGGATGAATCTGCTCCCTTAACTAATTATTAAGTGCTCTCAGCCTACTTTATTGGTGCTTTCAAGAAGGTCCGTGGAGTGAGTTGAGAAGCAAAGCCCTCTTCTGCCTTTTTTTTTTTTTTTTACATTCATCTGGGTGAGGGGGAAGCATCCTCTTCCTTTTTATTGTTTCGTCTGCTTCATGTTCATAGCCTCTTTCTTTTTCTTTTTTTTTTTTTTCAAGCTTATGCCAGTGGTCTCTTGTAAAACTCGTACTTGTGAGCTCTTCCACAGTGTTTACTTGACTTTGTTGAACTTGTCACTCTTTTTCAACAAAAGGAATCGGATAAAAGAAGGGTCAGAGAAAGCAAAGGTTGCGGGAGCTTTTGGTTGACTGTGACACCTTGTAGTGATTGGCAGCTTATGTAACATGATTGATAGAAAATACAGGGAATAAAAGTGCTGGAATGCAGCAGGAATGCACGAATGACCAAAGAAACAAATCTCAAGTGGTATTATCCTTTGTTTTGGCATTAAGTGTTCTATTGAGCAGTTACTAAATTTCATATTACTTCGTTTTCTTTTTTTAATCTTCTTTTTGCTAAAGCTTTTAAAAAAATAAATAAATATAGGGATATTAAGATAAGAATGCAAAGAATTACAAGTTCATTTATATTTGTATCACTTACAATGCACCATGTGAGCTGAGCCTCTGTCTCCAGGCAGAAGGAGAACAAGTCCCAAAACAGAAGCAGAGAAACTGGAAAGATTTAATTAAATTAACAGGGTAAAAACATGGGGCTGAATATCAGTGGCACAAAGGAAAACTGATTCATCTGATTCTGTGATTTATGTGATTCTCCCTATATCTCTTAATCTGTCACCCTCACTCCCATGTGCTGTTTTCCACTAGGATCATTGGTTTTGTTATACTATCTCTGATTCTGAGCTGGGCCTCACTGGGAGTTGACACTGCTACAGCTGTGGTAAGAAAACTATACTTCTGCTACTTCTGAAGTACACTTCAAACTTTGATTAGAAATATTGAAATTAGACTGTTGGGGTTCTAAATAAACCCCAAACAAGTGCCTGCCAGTAAAACTGGACAATACATGAACATCTTAGCAGCTTAAAAAGTGTCTGTGTCTGTTTGTCTAGATTACAATGGCTCGCTTTCCAAGGTCACCCAGGCAGTAAAGCTGATTACACATCCTTAGTCTTTTAGGTCCATCATCCCTTAGCCTTCCTGTAAACCAAGAACTTTTGTTCCTTTAATTGCTGCCTCTGCTTTCTTCAGAATCTCTTTTGTGATCGTCCAAAGTTTCATTTTATCTTTCAGGCTCCCCTTATTTCTGAAAGATTGTTCTCTCTTCCTGGTTGTACACCATGTGTTCGGAGCATCTGGACTTGGTGTGTTTAATGGTGCTCTTATTAGGGACAGTGTCTGGGGTACAAAAAAAAAATAATAACCCGTTTGTTCCAGCATTCCTCCATCCCCCACGCCGAGAAACCAAACATCTGTGGATTATCCTGCTGGATCTGACATCTGGACAGCTGTTTTAAGTGAGGCAGTAAAAGAGAGGGTGAAACAGAGCGGGGAAGATAGCATATTTTAACCTGAAATTAACTACATGTGTGCGATTCACAGACATCTGTGGTTCTCTGTGAGCTTCTCTGCAGATGTAAAGCCAAATGTGCGAAATCCTGGACAGCGTCTGTTGCTTTGCTCCCCTCATTATAGTTGAAAAAGGACTCTGCAGTAAAACTTCTGACCTTTCAGGCTTAACGCTTGTTGTTCTAGCATGCAGCTCTCCCTCCAACTCTGTTTTGTCTTAAGTTGAGGTACTCTCAATGCAATCTGTGACTAGGAAACTATAACTCTTGTTATAGGAAATCTAGTCACAGTTGTTTATCAAAAAACAGTCTTGAATGATTGAAGCTGAAATGTAGGACAGCATGCAAAGCAAGCTAGAAAACATATTGCACCTGCACATCATTATTAAAAAAAAAGAGAGAGAAAAACCTGCATGTGCAAAAACACAGTGCATTTTGAAAGGAAGGTGGATGATGGTTGTGTCCTAGAAAATATTCATAAATTTATACATATTTGATGAGGCTTAGCATAAACAAAATGTCCCCGATAGTATAATGAGATAACGGTGCCTCACATGGTGCTGTACGGTTTTTGCAGAAAACAAAGTCACATGATCACAGTTGAGTTAAGGGTGTGTTGAACATCTGAAAGTAAAATGGGGTAAGTAGAAAGGCTAGAACAGGAAGTAGAACTGATTTTTGTGTAAGCCTAAGTTTTTCTTTCTTTTTTTATTTGTAATTTCATACTGTACTGTTTAACTTTTGATTGGCTATTGTCTTTTGAGTTATCATTTACATTGAGAAGCTCTAGAAATACTTTTCTTTATTGGAGATGTCATAAAATAAGAACGGATATAAAACTGATGTTGGATCCTTCACCATAACAGATTCTTTGTTCTCTTTTAACTTAATAAATTTAAAGAGTATCTTGTTTCCCCAGCTGTGAATTATCCATGCATATGACAAAGCATTCTGGTTATTTTTTGTTATATTTGCTTTTTTTATAATAGCTTTGTGTGGGTTATTTTATGTTCTGGGTACTAAGTGTACAGCAATTGCATGATCTTGACCCCTAACTGTTTATGCATGCACATTAGCAGCTCTCTGGGGAAGAATTAAAACGCGTGGAAATATTTAGTAGATTTCACCCATGGTCAGCAAAGTGTGACATGCTCTACACGGTCAATGATGTTTAAAGTCTGTTCCTATACCACACAGTTTTTGCACTTTATATGTGCTTCCTGGTGTATATAATAGGAGGTTGGTTTTTTTTCCCTTTTTTTTCCTACAGGGTATAAGTGACTTTTGTGTGTCTCCAGACAAGTTTATTGTCAACCATACCAAGGATTTTCTAAGTGCAGGTAATTAATGTCCACAGACAGATTTGTACTGAAAACATCTCTCTGTCAATGGCTGTTTAAACAAAATGCTAATCTTTCTATTTCTTTCACCTTCTAGATGTTGCACACTATTATTTGTTTTGCAGTCCGAATCTACCAAACCCGTTTCAACAGGTACTGACTAAAAGTCCAATCTTAGCTTTGTGTTAGCACACTGCAGACTCTTATTATTCATTTATTTACCATTAGATGCCAAGCATCTATATCTTTTTGGAGGCCAAAGTGAGCCTGATTTAATCATGCAAAATGCTAAAGTTTGATAAAGTATGCTTCTTTTTGTATAGGTGTATAAAAACTATCTGCATCTTATACCCTGTGCAAAGTTTTTTCCCCTGGTACTCCTGCTAGAAACATTTTTATTCAATTTTCTGACATCCTGCATTAAGCCAGCCGCTCTTCATAGAGCACTCAAGTTGTGTTGGTTTATTTTTGAGTTTAAATATATAAATCATCATTTTTTGTTTGTATGCCTTTTCAAAGAAACATTGAGAACCTTTTGCATGTTCCAAACAAGCTAATTATTGGTGTCTGAAATGCAGATAAATTGTTTTCTGAAGAGAAACTGCAGAAAGACAGCTGTCATACAGTCTCAATAAAACCAGTTTGAATAACACAACCTTGGCACTTAACTCCTGCTATTCAGAACTCACTTAGACATATAGCCTCGTCTAATAAACATCCATCCATGTTTGGCTCTCTGTGTGTTTTCTTTTGCTTTAATTGTGAATCTGATGCCCAGATTCAAGTTATATCCATTTTCCTGTCACACACACTTTCCTGGCAACATTTCAGAGAATTTAGTGCTTCTTCTTAAGTTTTGTATTATTTGTATAGTCTGAGGATTTCTTTTGCATGAGTGATTCTGCATCTGTGTGACATCTATTCACTGATTTTTGTGGAGGATAAATACATGACCAGTAGTTATTACATGCATTACATGCTTGGTTATCATCGTACCCATTTATGGATTAAACTGATGCTTGTTAAGTAGGTAAGGATGATCCTTTCTCTGATGGCCTAGTTGGTATAAATATTACTCTTTTGTTTGTGCTATGGGTTGGTGGTGCTAATGGGAGGTGGGAGAGTGGTGGGCGAGACGGTTGGTGGCAAAAGATAATCTGTCTGGAAACAAATGTGTCCTCTGTTAAGCACATGATAAAGCCTTACTTAACACCAAATTACTTGTTGACATGCTGCTCTTAAACAATACCCTCCTTATTAAGATCCTCTTATTGTTTGTGGTGGATATCTATGTGTGTGATGCTGGAGTGATTATGTTTTCCCAGTCTTTGACAACTTGCCAGCGCTCCCTGACTACCATGCAAATCCAGATTCAAGGCTTGCTGCAGTTCTCTGTGCGGGTCTTTCCCACTGCTGAGGTACGCAGCTGGCTAACAGACTTTCACACTAGACTGTGGAAATGTGTGTATCATCTTCTCCCCTTTTATACCTTGTTGTACAGAGAGACCTTTTGGGAATCCAACGACTATTAAACTCAACAGAGTTCAGTCTACACAAGCTAACAGCCTTGCTGGACTGCCGTGGGCTACATAAGGTAAGGTCAGATTCTGACCAGGACACTTTTTAATGGGACTGCTTTGTAGCGTAGCTCAAAGCCACTCAGAGGGCCAGCTTGACTGATTTTTCCGAACGTTATCTCTATGTACTTCACATACGCTGACATTTATATACACCACTCAAATTGTCAGTCACCGCGTATGTAACAGACCGACTATTTGCCGCCTCCAGTTTTTCCAGACTGAAAAAGGAATGAAATGGCTTTTGCAGGTTTCATTTTGTCAGAGTTTTATCATTTAATGAAAATAGCATCTCATCTGCTGTGATACGAGTCTGCTGTGGTAATGGGAACCCAAGAAGCAGGTTTCTGGATCAGCAGAGTCTCTGGTAATTCTATTAAATCCTTCCTATCAGAGATTAAACAAATCCATAAAGATAAGCTAAGATATTAGGGCTGCCTTATTGTTAGATCAGGTTCAGATTGGGGACTTACTCAAAATGATGGTTAATGGAGGGCTACAAACATTCCATAGTTATGTGTAATGAACATCAGTAATGAGGATCCGCAAATATAGGCTTATGCAGTAACTGAGTACACATGCCAGACAAATTCAAAGACTGTTTCTCAGAGCTTGTTAGTCAAATATAACGAGCAATGCGAAATGAGAATGCATCTGTGTAATGCATATCATCAGAGTAACATGAGCTTGTCTGCGTGTCTCAGTTCTGCCTTTTGGTACCTCTGCTGTGAAATCCTGCAGCCCTACTGCCCTCCTCAGAGAGGTGGTTAAATTTCAGATTCAGTTGTAACATTGTTCATGGTCTAAACATAGACATAATCTGGCCTTTTTAAGGAATTTAATATTATTTGCACAGGTGTCATTTGTCAAAGGTAATACAGTATGACCGCTAGTGACTCACCATATTGACTGTGTGCATGTATATATCCTTCTAGGACTATCTTGATACCCTCATGGGTGTGTGCTATGATGGGGTGGAAGGGCTCCTCTACCTCTCTTTGTTTTCTCTTCTGGCTGCCTGCGCACTCTCTGCCATGCTGTGTGTAATTTTCCGAGTGTGGACACTAATGGGCAGCAGGTCAGTGCTGAGCGACCCCGTTACCCCATTAGTAATGCCTACAGTGCACTTCTGCAAAGTGTTAACGCATGCACTCTCTCTTTCTGTCTCTGTGCGCGGGTGTACACTTTCATGCAGGGAAAAAGAGTACGATGACATAGATGAGGAGGATCCATTCAACCCCCAAGCTCGTCGGATATCCTATAACCCCCGAAGGTCCAACACGCACAGTTTCTGTAGCTATACCACAAGCCTTGGCAGCCAGGCCAGCCTTCATCCACCTCCTCAGTCAACTTCTAGTGTAATGTCACCCCCTGAATACATGTAAGTTTAATAGCAAATGATGACGCTGCTTATTTTTTTCTTGTTTTATTAAAGTATATGTTTCACCTCTGTCTAATGTCTTTCCCCTTGTTTCACAGGAATCAGTCCATGCTGTTTGGAGGAACCCCTCGGTATGAGAATGTACCACTGATAGGGAGAGGATCCCCGCCTCCCTCGGTGCGTTGGCCCTACGGGGCTCTAGTGTCCCTAGTTTAATGGCAGTGATGGCATAGTTGGCCTCAGCCCCACTACAGTACTAACAAGAAGCATGTGCCAGAAATGTAGCAATGTTGATACACTGCACAAAACCTCAACAGTTAATGAAGGGAGTTATGTTGCTCTGTAAATGATGGAAGACTGACATCTACTGGCTGTTGACTGAAGTGTGTTCATTTTTAGTGCATTACTAATCTATAACTACAGTCATATATCCTTTTTACATTTGGCGGTTTTCACTGGACTGTATTTCTGGTTCTCAAAAAGGAATAGTTTAGGTCAGATTAGAGATCTAAAGATGAAACAAGCAATACTGCCAGCTCAATCTCACATCATGTATCTATTTTTAAAGGAGGGGCCTCATAGTCTAGAAGTGCATGGTGTGCATCCAATGCTGGGGCTAAATGATAAATAATAGATAGAACACTTGTAAATCCACAGTTAAAGTCTCTGTTGGTTGGTTTTCTTTTATATTAAGTTTTCTGCTTGTGTGGCTGACTCAGTGCTTCAACAGCTTTCACAGTGTGCCAAAGACTTGAAACACCATTTGAGGTGTGAGAGCGTGAACGTGGACTATGCTCAAACCTATTCTTTCCTCTATAAATCACATTTTCAGCATGCATCAAGATGTGTTATTTGTTCCTGTTACTTAAATGTTTGCTATTTTGGAAAACATATTTGCAGTACGTTTGTTTTTCTGTTGTTATTTAATTTATTTAATTTTCTGTGACGTTTCTGTGATTTTCTTATCCTTTATATAATCAGTTTCTCAATAAGGCATCTAAATATTGAATATTAACCAATGTTTTCTACCCACCTTTTTAAAATGTCCATTCTTTGACTTATTGTTTCACTCTTGTCTGACTTAATTTGCTTGATTTTTGTATGTTTTCCCCCCTGCAAACCTTTCTAATGATGGTTGCTATATGCAAAATGTTTATAACTTGTATCTCAAAGCTCAGGGACCCTTTTAAAGCTCCATAGTACCTCAGCTTCCTGGCACTGTTTAACCCACAGAGTGTTGCATGTGAGTGTAACTTATTCTAACTTGTTATGCCCTCCTGCTTTTTAACTTCTCGCATCATTATAGTACTATCCCCTGATTCCACAACTCTTGATTAAAGACTAGCTTATAATTAAAACAGGTGTTCTGCAAGCTTAGATCTGTTAATAACATATTAATATGTCATATGCTATCAAAGGTGCTTTTTTAAAGTCCATATGTTCTAAACTGATTTTTTTCTCATGTATTTCTCTGGCAGTATTCACCCAGCATGAGAGCTACCTATCTATCCATGACTGATGCCCAGATTAGACACTTTGGGACTGATTTTCAGGTGTAGCCTGCTGTCTACTGAATCCCTTTCAGTACTTCATCTGAGATGCTAAGCTTCAACCGACAAGGCTGTCGTCACGGTATAACTCTGTTTGCAGGAGTGACAGCCCGCCGTCCCAATCTGAGACATTAAAGCAGGCAATATGAGGTAGTTGCCTCACTGACACACTAATGCAGTCCCTGGAAAGCACTGAAAGTTTTTAATATAGAGGACTGTTCAGTTTCATATGAAGGCTGTTGTTGTTGTCGTTATCATGGTTTATGGAAATACTGTTGCTCAAATGTAAGCTTTTCTATGAACCAAAATCCGCAGTCTTTGAACTCTTTTCAGTATTCTGGTGGTGTGCATGGATATAATCATCGGTCAGTATTTTGATGTAAAGTGAGTGGCTGGCTTCCATCATGGCATTTGATTTTTTTTTTTTTTTTTTTTTTTGCTTTATCCTTCTGTTTGGCAGCAATATCGTTTCTTTTTTGTCCTTTTTGTAATTTCAAAGGGTGCGATTTGAAAGGATACAGGAAAATATGAATGAGTTAATAAAACAAATACCAAGTATTATAGTTTTGTTTTCATTAGCCAAAGATGCCTTTAACAAAAAGTCAGATGGGCATAGATGATAAAATAATAACTGACTGTTATCACTATTAAAGCAAAATTGGCCATACAAGTAATTATAAAGAAACTTTGGAATGCAGAACTCAGTGCTACTAGTTAGCTTTTAAAGAATAAACTGAATATGCAAGGAACATTCTCTACTTTATTAAATAAATGTGTTATGTCTGGGTTTTTTTCATGTTTGCTAATGTGTACAGAAAGTCTCATGATTAAATGCTATATTCAGACTTGTTGATCCATTGTTTACCTATTAGCTCTCCACTGATGGCTTAGAAAGACCTGCTGCAGTAATTTCATTAGTGTGGCTGGGATTTGGTGTGATAACCTGTACCTGGAGATATAGCATGGGGCAATGGGAGTCTTAGAGGCATGGTTCTCTGTCAGCTCTTCGAAAGAGCAGACTTCTCAAGAATCAAAAAATGCACAACACACAACTGCAAACCAGTGTCCTTGAACTATTCACCTGTTTCACTTCAATATAATAAAATTGTTCTTTATGCTACAAGACTTTGACCACTTCAGAATCTTATTCTTCTATGCACCTTGGGAATAGAATAAACTGCATCAGAGATCCCTAACCTGATACATTTCTGGCTGTAGTCAGTGTTGGTGAAAAGTGTGGTCAGAAGTGTTTTCTGTAACACATTGATCGGAGAGGCTGCTGTGTCCTGCAGTGCACCTGTAAGTCTATGTAGTGTTATAAGTTGAACTGAAATAAACCAATAAACTCTTTGCAAGCTGTTGACTTAATTGGCTGGGCAGCCGCTGATCAAAACAAAAAGTGCAGATCACAGGGATTACACTATAGTAGGGATTAAGTCTTGTTTTTCCAAAGCTCTAATAGGTAAGGTTGGCTTGAACCAAATGCCTTTCATCTTGTTCCTACAGTTCCCTTCACACTGCCAAGCAATACTGATTTTTTTCTATCTATTGAAATACTATTCTTCACCTATAGTTGATGGTATACACGAAAAATATGTCTTTTTGAAGTACAGTTATTTTCCAAAGCATGTCCCTCAGCCCAGCACACTTTATTCTGCATATCATTTATGAATCACAGAAAAATGGTAGTGTTATGAGTAAGAAAAATTACATTCGGGGATGTCTATGTTACAACAGCCAAGACATTAAACTCAACCTACCACAAAACACAAATAAACTAGTAATTAGTAAAAAAAATAAAAAATAGTTTGTACAGTACTAACAACTTTAAAAGTCAATATTTGCTTTGGCCACCTTTAATCTTCAGCACAGCCTTAACTCTCTTAGGTAAGCTTTCTTGTCATTTCTTTAAGTAGTCTTCAGATCATTTCTTTGTATTATGGCTGTGTTTTGTTCTGTTCTCTGTCAAACTGATCTCACGCTGCTTCAGTGATGTTAAGGTCCGGGCACTGGGGAGCCCAGGGCATGACTGATACTGTTCCATTGTGTGTTTTCTATCCAGGTATGTGTTTGCTGTGTTTGGGATCATTTTCATGCTGAAAAATAAAGCTGCAGGCAACCAGTTCCTTTCCAGATAGTATTGCATGTTGGATCAAAATCTGATGATACTTATCTATATTCATAATTCCAACAATATCAACATTTGACAAGATCCCCCAACAACCAACACTGGCTGAAATGTAGCCCTGGATCATGATAGAGCCTCTATGTTTGACAGATGGATGCTAACTATTGTACCACTTGCCTGACCTTCTCCATACATACAGTATTGACCCAAATTTCACATTTGAGTTCATCACTCCATGAGGCCTGTTGCCAATGATTTTCAGCCTAGTTCTCATGTAATCTGGCATAACCTGATACAATAAATATACACTTTGGTATGTCACATTTTTTGTCTAATAGCTGAGAATCATTTTGGTGCAAGAATACAGTTTTATGGCTGTTTAACCGTTTTATCTTTGATATTTTTTGTAGATTCAACTAAAGAAATGGGAACTAAATGTTTTTCGCAACATACTGGTGTAACAAAAGTATCTAAAGGTGCCGTTTAAAATGTGCACTTCACGAAATGTCTCTTATGTGTAGACACAACAGCGAACTCTAATGAAAAACTTAGTCTGGCTCCTTGGAAGTAAACTAAAAATAAATAAGAGTTGTCTCTGTTTCCAAGACTTTTGCACAATATTGAGTCATTTAGAATGCTGTCCTCTTATCACATTGCTTAACCTTACTAATGTGAAATAATACAAGAGCTGTCTGTTAATTTCCTGCCTTTATGTTGAGCAAAATCTGCTATTTTTAGAGGAAACGTTTCTTGATTGCTCTCCATGGTGCTGATCCTGGAACCCCCGGAGAGGCGGAAGCTCTCCAAGGTACCAACAGTCCGGCGAGAGTGTTTAACATGTGCCCCCTATAAAATCTGCAGTTGAATTCATTTTATCATAGTAATAGGCGCAGCTGTTACCGCCCGTACCATGTCACAATATAACAGGAATGAATATCAGAACAACGAGCTCTAATAATCAAGTAATGTAACGCTTCGGATTATACGTCCTGCCTTGCTTGCCGTAGGAAACGCGGAAAACAAAAAGAACTGAGGGCATGGTGTAGTCAGTTAGCCTGTTAGCCATTTTAGGCTAATTACTATCGTACAAAATGTTTAGCAAAAAGTGATATTTTTTGTGTTGATACGGGAGAATGTGGCGGGGATGTGGCTGAATAATGGGAAACGTCTTTGGGAGAAAGAGTCGACCTTCTCGTGTAACGGAGCAGGACAAAGCCATTTTGGTGAGCTGATAGCGGTTATAGCATCCCCGTTATCGGGCTACTGTTAGGGGTTGCACGGTCTTGTGCTGTGGTCACACGGCGAGATGAATTAATATCGCCCGATGTGCTTACTGTTGGGTTTCTCTGCGACTCGTATCTCGTGAGAACTGTATTCCCCTCCTCCGTTTAGCACAGAATTGGTTTCATAAAATATCTACTGAATGAGTACATCTATTTATAATATGCGACATCAGTTTATGGACCTCTTCCTTGTGTTTTTGTGTCTATTTCTTCGTTACTTTTTTAGTAGATAAAAAAAAAAATTGGGTACTCCTGTTTAACTGCTGCTTAAGGCTAATATCTAGTATCTAATCAGCCAACTACATGGTAGCAAATGATGTAAAGAAAGATGAAGCTGTCAGGCAGGAGGCGAAGAGAAAGACCACAATTATGGATATATGGAAGGAGAGCGGAAGAGGATGCAAGAGATCGTCTATGGAGGCAGATCTGCTGTTACATTCCTAAAGGCAGTTCTCTCAAAATGACCTGATGATGACAGAGTTCATAAGCAAATGAGCAGACTCCTTTGAGCTGATGAGAAGATAACAGTAACTACTACTCATTACCACCAAGGTATGCAGAAAAACACATCTTCTGCAAGTTTCAAACAACATCGCAAACCTTGAAGCAGGTGAGGTACAGCAGCTAAGAACAGGAAAATTAGGTTACAGTTCACATGAGCCCACCAAAATTGCACCATAGACACTGAGATAGTAGGGTCAGAATTTGTAAACGACATGAAAGCATTGATCCACCCTCCCCATCTTGTACCAAATGGGCAACATTTAAATGCTGCATCCTCCCTGAGTATTGTAGCTGACTATATCCATGACTCTAAGCACAGTCTATCCTTGTTCTCGTGGCTAGTTCCAGCAGAATAATGCGCCATGTCAAAAGCTCAGATCAACTCAAACTGTTTGTTTGATCGTGGCAATGAAGCCACTGTACTCAAATGGCCTTCACAGTCACCACTGTGATTTGGTGTAACGGGTGGTGCAGATCTGCTGCAACTGTGTGATGCTGTCATGTCAGTATGAACCAACATATTTATCTAACTCATGGCTAGGAAGGTGTACCCAATAAAATGGCAAGGAATGTGTATATTATATTGTTGTTGTTGTTTTTTTAATTTTCTCTTTGGGGATTTTGTCCAGCAACTGAAGCAGCAGAGAGACAAGCTGAAGCAGTACCAAAAGAGAATCACCTTGCAGCTGGAGAAAGAGCGACGTCTAGCAAAGCAGCTGCTACAAGATGGCAAGAAGGAGTAAGCACAAGTCTTGATCTTACACAATATCTACCAGCATGTAGTTACACTACTGTGAATACTGGCAACAATGTAAACAAATGAGGTTTACTTAAATATGGATAATGCTACTTAAAATTTCCCAAGTTAATGACTCCTGCACAGAGTCCGTTTTCTCTTTTGTAATTCAATTTACTTTATTCGGCATGCAGCGGTACACACTGTATTCGTACTGTAAACAAAAGATATTCTTTGCAATATGATGCTTTGTGTTTTCATTTGTTATTGCAGAAAGGCGCTGTTGCTTCTTAAGAAAAAACGATACCAGGATCAGTTACTAGAAAAGACCGAAAATCAGATTTCAAATCTCGAGCGCATGGTAAGTTTCATAGCATCAGTCCACCAGGCTTTGATATTCAGTGCCAAGGGAGAGTGGACCAGTTCAATTCTGCAGTATTTAACAGTTTCCAAAATAACTGTTAATAATATGATTGCTTAAATGCAAATTGGTCCAAAGTTGAGAAGTCCATTGTGGCCTTAAATTCATTTGTGATATAATACTGTTTTGTGATTACTTGTGATTTGTTACTATATTTCATGCTAATCCAAACCAAAAAATAGTGTAATGTAAAGTGTTTGTTTTAACTCAGTCTCTCTTTAATCACTATTTTATGAGAAAATAAAAGGGACAAATACTATTTGATTTGTTGTTTTGTTTATTTATATTTCATGTAACTATTTTTACAATGTAATTGTTTGTCAACAGGTTCAAGACATTGAGTTCATGCAAATTGAAATGAAAGTCATTGAGGGACTTAAAGTTGGCAACGACTGTCTGAAGAGCATGCATGAGGTAGTGCTTTCCATTGTTTTTCCTGTACTATGCATTTTCAAAATATTTTAATACCACCTTAAGAGTTATAAACATGAGTGTATAATGTAACATTATGACAGATCATGTCAATAGAAGATGTGGAGAGAATCCTGGATGAGACACAGGAATCGACTGACTATCAAAGGGTAAAATGCCTTACTGATGTTTATCAAATATACCTGCACAGAACTATTATTAATACCAGTACTGCATGTATGCCAAAAATCAGCTGAGGTTTGATTAAACTACATGTCCAATAGTAATTATTTCCTTCATATTGTAGTGTATGTTCTGGGATGATACATATCACTTTAAGAGAATTTTTTAAATCAACGATTTAGTTTGTTTTCTTTGTTTTTAATTTATTGCTTCATTTATGCACCTGTAGCAAATAGATGAAATGTTGGCTGGAGTCCTGACACAAGAGGATGAGGATGCTGTCTTAGCAGAGCTGGAAGCTATCACTCAGGTGGGTGTTACACTGCATTGTAAACCTTTGTTATTACTAAAAATATTTCCAAAGCATGCATGCTCTTTTGCTGTTATCGCCCCACTTCATCTAATAGTTACGCCCACCAAGGCTCCGAGCGTGACCGCAGCATTCAACTGCTGGCCACTGAGTGCTTCCACTTGAGCAATTATGTGGTTAAAGCTGTGATTCACGGTTGACTCATGCAGGGATATCACACCTAAACTGAACGTTGCCATTTAATCTTAAATCTATAGAAATCTGGTTTTTGAAGAGAAGAAAACTGTGTTGCAAACTTAGAAGAAGAATTTTTAAGCTAATTACAATATAAATGTAGCATAATAACACAGTGAATATGAAACAACTGTGGGTATGAATTTGGTTAATTCATTGTGATTAAAACCTCAGAAGATTATTCTTTTATGATGTAATTATTATCCTAAATTACACATTCACATGTCTGTCAAACTACATGCTGTAAATTACTATTTTTCACATTTGTACAAAGACTAGTTTTAAGAATCAGTTTGACACAATTATGCAAATAAAATTGTAGCACAGTAGATATTATTGTATTTGAAGCTGAATTAAATGTGTTTCTTCTTAAAGACAATTTTTAAATGCATACAAAAATATCCTCCCACACTGCTAGACCTCACTATTGTACAATGAAATCAGTTATACAAACCCAAATACTGCATGAATTACACCAGTGCAAATTTCTCTGTAGATTATCTTTACAAACAGGAAACAAACAAAAAACAACTCCTGAATAGAAAGCTCATTATAAAGATTAACAAGTTGTTTTAAGATGAAAAAAGAAAAATTACCTGAAGCAACAAGAAGCAGAAATTGATTTTAGAAAAAAAAAAAAAGAGGAATATTATTTTATTTTGAAGGAGCTATAGTGTTTTGGAAACTGTGAAGTACGGTGTAAATGCAAAAAAAAGAACAAACCTAAAGAGGTAATGCATGGAAACAACATGAGACCTCCCAGAAAATGTCTGTAAGAGGGGCAATTAAAATGAATATATCTGAAAATCAATAGAATCATCTGGGGAAAAAACAACATCATTTATTGAGCAAAGAAAACTATTTTTTGCAGTTTTGCCTCTGAACACCACCACAGTGGATTTTTAAAAGATTTTTAGAAGGTTTAATATGAGGCCAAAAGAAATATCGGTGAAACTGAGAAAGGCCATCAGGCTAAAAGAACACAATAAATCTATCAGACATACGAAAAGGAGACAATGTTATGCCATGTAGGGGTGTCAGTGGATCTGGGCCACTAGTGTTAATTGATGATGTGTCCAAGCTTACTACAAAAGCAGCACAAGAGTTTCTCAAGGCAAAGAAATGAGATATCCTTCAATGACCAAACGTGTGACCTGATCCCACCACAACATAGCTTTACAGTTACTAAATGCAAACCTGGATGCAGAACATGCCACAGCAGAGGATTTAAAGGAAAGAAACAAAGCATTTTGTTGATGTCCGTGGGTTCTAGACTTCAGGCAGTCTTTTGCTGCAATGGCTTTTTAGACAAGTATTAGAAACAGTCCTTATATTTAACCCCTTAGCAGTCCAATTAGTCCCCTAAACCATCCAATGTACCGTGGGCGGTACGTCCGACTGCTAACAGGTTAAAATTATGTTGGTTTATGTGACTAATTTTGAGTCTAGGAAAATGGAGGTTTGTGCATAAAAATGGATGTAATTCCTAGTTAATGGCATACTGTTTGCTGTACTTCAATCACAAATTGATTTCTAAAAAAATCTAAAATCCCTTGTTCTGGTGTGCCGAGCCAAAATGTCAAAAACTGTCTTTGTCCAATATATTATGCACCTAAACTAAAATTAAAATAAAATCGTTGTGCAACTTTTTGTAGTACTGCTTTGATAATGAGTCCACAAATTTTTCAGCTTTTCAGGAACTAAATATGTCAGCTGGCTTTCGTAATCTCTCTTTCTGAAACAGGAAGAAGACGTAGCACTTCCAGAGGTCCCCAGTGAACCAATACCAGAGGTGTCAGAAGCAGCTAAAGCAGAGCCAGGTACATCTAATCTTTCACTCAACAAATCATTCCTTAAACAACCATAAATTAGTGTTTGACGTCACACTATTTTATTTTGATTTTGTGTTTTCTAGAGAGGCGAGAAGCAAAGAACAAGCCAGACATAGAGCTGTTGGCAGCCTAGTAGGCTGAATGTGTGGTCTGTATCCAGTGTTAAGCTGCATAAAGAGGTGGATTTCTTTTTTTCTGGGATTTGGTATGTGAACACGGGACCTGCACACATCAGTGCATCTTCACACAATTTACAGCATCAGCACTGTCTGTACTTGGTTCACCGCTCCACTTAAGTCATGCATAAAGTGAAATATTCTATTTCTCTGTGTCTGATTTGGTTAGGAAGAGAAGTGTTGCATTGTAGCTGTTATTGTAGAATAACAGGAGTTTTTAGATGTCTTACACATTATTTACAGCTTTACATATTAAATTGAGCTGTGGGAACAAACGCTGTCCTGTCTTTATTTGTCCACAACTGATTATTTTTTGTCTTTCTTGTAATTTTTATAAAATGAAAAATTAATAAAAATAATAAATACCAGTGAAAATATGCACCATACTTTCTCCAGAAGGGGGCACTCCTCACTTGTATTTTTCTACACCGCACTCCACATAACAGGTGTCTTCATTTAGAGTGCCCTTAGTGTGTACTTGTTGAAAGAAAATCAAAATCTCATGTTGCTAATATGTGGGTGATGTTTAGACAAGGAAGAAAATATAGTATTTACAATCTGACACTAAGCAGCAATTAGACACTAATTAGCATGTACAATGCAGCTAACACAAATTATCCTATGAGGAAAAACAGCACCTATGGTGTAACAGGTACAGTGCGACTTCCCTAAAGCCTCATGTAATAGTAGGCATACTTGAGGCAGATTTACATGGTGTATAATGGCTTTAATCGGAGGAATATGGCTTAAATTCACCACACTGAGACTCTATCATTTATTACTGATTACTGGTGCGCATGGAGATAAACTGGCAGGATGATCCCACTACTTTAACCAGCTGTTCATGCTTAGTCACATATGTTTATAGGTTAAGGTATATGCTAGGTCCTATTGTGCATAACTCTACCAAGCTTATCATTGTAAACACTGGAGCGATATGAATAGACAAACATACATATTTTAAAATACATGGAATTTGTGGCTACGAGAACGAATTTGCCTCAAATATTTAGCAATGGTAGAGATTTAGGGGGCGGGCTCTAAATCTGCATTTTGACAAGATGGTGCTGCGTTCTATTACCGTGGGAAATAATGATTTTAACCGTTTAGTATAACAAAAAACACGTAGCGCAACGTAGTAGAAATTTCGTTATGTGACTTTCATTGCCATGATAACGTAGGCTACCATGACAGCCTTTAATAATTGGTTTGGGTTTTTAAAATTTATACTTTTGGGGGATAAAAGCCCTCCCTTCATATTTTCTCATTCTTGTTTACCCCTAATCTATACGTCCGAATGTATTAGATTTTACTTTTAAACTTGTAAACAAAAGCTGGAAAGTGTTATACTATGTTGTACTTCTTTTGTTTAAATCTTCGCATCGCACACAGTGTTTAAGAGATTGCGAAAAATAAATAAATAAAATAAAGGAAGCCCAACAAAAATCAGAACTTCCGAGTAGACCGTAAAGGCAGCATCGGACTGTCAGCTGTGGAGAGAGAAGGTGTGTTTAGTTAGTGGGTTTCGGGAGCGCAGAGCCACTCGGTCTCTTATCTCGCCTGTTGTTAGCTCGCACTCGTGCATTTACCCGTCTCTCCCCTGTTTTTTTTTTTTCTTTTCCCCTTTCTCTCCGCGGATACACGTTTAAAGTAAAAAAACAACGTTTATGGTCCTGGCTGAAGATTTCACCATGTCTCGCACAGACGAGGTTCACCGTTTGACGGAAAGTGTCTACAAGGTAAGGTTCAACTAATTAATAAAGTTCGGAGGTATATACGAGCATGTAATTTTAGCCGCAAAGTAAACACTGCAGCGGCAAAATGAATTTGATCTTTGTATAGTTTTGGTCAAGATGCATTCAAAACCCATTTTTTTTAAATCACCGATGATCCCTTAAGGGAGAGGCGCCGAAGCTCAGCAGGTTACTATTATTATTATTTTTTATTTTTCACTTGATCAAAAATAATGTATTTTCCGCCTCCCGGTACTTTTGCGTTCCACCACAACTTAAGGCAACATCTTTCCATCAAAACTGCAAAATCAAAGTCACTCACTCTTGCTATTCCTGCTCCTTGGCCTGTTGCATGAGTAGCCTACACCTATAGTGGTCTGCTTGAAGGTAGTGTGAGCTGTTCGTTGGTTAACTACTGGTTATTGAGCACAGCCTGCTGAAACATTAACATACTGCATTCCAGAAGTCGGTGCTCGAGTGGCACAAAAGCCTAAGCATCCTGTTGCAACAAGTAAATATTTGCCTCTTCAAACCTGTTCTTCTTAAAACTCCATGTGAACTGCGTTTGATTGCAAAGCCTCAATTCTGGGAAAGACACATTCTAGGTAAAAAATGAATGGAAGAGATTGCACCATCTAAGCCCACCATTTATTTTTTAGCTTTTTTCATGTCTCAGTATTTTTAATGCAAAACTTGTCTTCAAATTCTTTTTGTAGAAACAGCAATGGGTTGGATTTACAGCTGTATACTAAAGAAGAGCACCTAATGACAGAATAATAAGGAAATTTGCCATTCATCATCTACCAGTGCTTTCCCCTGTTGGTGTATACATGGCTGGAATGCTCATTTGATTATAGAAGTGGTTGATGCATAACTTAAAAGAGCTAATGCCCTAATCATGCGCTTGTTTTCGTGCTGATTGCTTTATAATTTATTAAACCTCACTGCAGGCTTTGTTTAACAACCTTTGCCATGGTTTAGAGTTGCAGCCAGTAATGGAATGTCAACATAATCTCACCGTATGGTGGCTTGCTCCTGTGTCTGCTCTGTAATATTCTTGGGTTTCCTTAATGACTTAGGCCTGCTTGAGGTGGTCTCTATCTTATATCTGTGTATATATCTAGGTATTGATACGTGTAATAACCTAAATATACTCTATCGCTAGCTGTTTCCATGCAAAGCATAAGCCAGCAGAAGTTTTGCGAAACCCATGAATGAGTCAAGACGAGCTGTTCTGATACCTATAGGGAATTGAGGTATCAGAAATGAGCAGACATCTAGGGGTGCTTAGAGCCATAAATTGAAGTAAATGTTCCCAGCACTGGTTCCAAGTTTACCTTAATGCCCTTTATCATATGGGGTTTATACAAGTGCTTATTTCCTGCAAATGTTGGTAAATCAGTCCCTCCATAAAAGGGTGAAGAAAGAAATGCTCCAGATTCCCGAGTTCTTTGGGGAGAACAGACCCCTCTGCAGATTTTGGTGCTCATTCAAGTAAAAGCCCAGCAGTGAGTCTCTGTCTCTGGGGTGAAAACACCCTGTCAAAGCCCTGACAGCCCAAAACTGATGGGCAGTAGAGTGGAGAAAGAGAGTCCCACTTCCAACACTGGGGAACTGACCCAGTGGCAAAAGCCAGGAGGTCAGAGAGTGAGTGTTATCTATAGTCACTGCTTCTTTGGCACTTTGTCATGCTTTTTTTCACCAAACCTTGCAGCATAAAAGCAAGTTTCGTACTGTTTCTTTAATATTTCAAGAGTTCAGTGTGACCCATATCTCAGTGAGGGGAGAAACACGAGTCTTTTACTGTATACTGCGTGTTGTTAATGCAGTAGAGCTGCAATGATGAACTGAGTTAACAGTCAGAAATTATTCCACAAGTATCTGTGTTATTGTGTGTTATTGACTTTATTCTGGTCATCCTTGAAACATAACTCTAGATATTGTCTGCCTCTCTACAAGATGATTAAGACTAGCTTTGGGTGTATGTTAACAGACACTTTTGTATTTTTTTAAGACATTATTATTTGATCCCGTCCTATGACCTTTAATTTTCACAAAGAAATGCAGTTTCAAATTTTTATAGTAGTTTAATTTTTGTGAGAAACAGAATATCATCCAAAAATCCAGGAAAAAAGCAAGTATTTGATCCAGTGCAACCCACAAAGAATTATGTCTCCTAATATACAGATAGCTATGTGCTATTTATGTGGTACACGGATTACAATTAATCGATAAATGATCTAAACTTTTTATGAGTATAAAGCTGACCTGTCCTCTGAATCAGCTTCTTCCAGTCCAACATCTCTGCCAGTATGGGCAAGAGCAAAGAGCTCTCAAAGGATATTAAGAACAAGACTGTAAACCTGCACAAGGCTGCAACGGTCTAAAAGACCATCAACAAGAAGCTTGGTGAGAAGGTGACAAGTTTTGCTGTGACTATTTGGAAATGTAAGAAATATAAAATGACCGTCAATTGCCCTCAGTCTGAAGATCTTGCCTCACAAGGTGAGGAGGATCCTGAGAAAGCCGGCAGACACAGAAGGCAGTCGGGACCACAATCACCAAGAACACCACTGGAAATACATTATGCCTAGTGGACTAATATTTGCAGCACCCATAAGGTCTCCCAGCTCAAGAAGGCACATGTTTAGGACCATTTTAAGTTTCAAGTGAACATCTGAATGATTCAGAGAAGGCTTGGAAGAAAGTGCTGTGTATGACCCAGAGAACACCAACATCAAGGAGGTGGAAACATTATGCTTTGGGGCTGTTGCTTCGTGGCTGGGTCTTCCAGCATGACAACAATCGAAACACACTGCCAAGGCAACAAAGGAGTGGCTTGCTTAGAAGCACATCATAATCATGGACTGGCCTAGCAAGTTACCAGACTTCAGTCCTCCTCAGTAGAAAATCTTTGAAGAACCTTAAAGGATTTAGAGAGTTTCTATAAAGAGGAGTGGGCCAAAATCCATCCTGAAACATGTGAAAACCCAGTGACCACCAAGTGCTACGTCATATGTTGCTTGGAGATCAAATGCTTATTCCACTAAATGACAGAGAAGTCAGTTTATAGCATTTATTTAATTTAATGTGGGGGGTTTTTTCTAGATTTTTGCTTGATATTCTGTGTCTCCCCATTTAAAGGAAACTGCTATGAAAATTGGAGACTTATCTTTTCTTGAAAGTGAGCAAACTTCTTAATTCAGCAGGGGGTCAAATAATTATTCCATTGACTGTATATGTGGCACAATCATTGTTTAATCAAGGCAAAAAAATTGAGCTGGATCAGTTATAAAAATGTTATTAACCGTAGTTTACACTCAAAATAATGCAGTAATCAGCATGTTTCAGCACTTGAATCTACTGTTATGAGTTAAGATGCAAAATTACACATTGTCTGAGGCTGAAATGCAGACTGTCATCTTTAATTTCAGGGGAGTTTCAGCCAAACTGATGAAACAGTACAAGTCATGGCTTCTGTTACAGGATTAGATTAAAATGATAGAAAATGGATGCCTGAAAGTGCACAGAGGTAAATGGAAACTTCATCCACCGTATGATCACTGGCTTGGAAAGAAATACATAGTGATTGAATATTTCTTTGTGTTTTGCTGAGTAAGAGTCAAACTTGGAATCTCAAGTTGTTGTTTTTCATGTTAGACCTTTTTTGTGCTAATTGCCTGTGGTGATTGAACATGAATAGTTTTGTGCACCTCCAAGCGATAAACACAAAAATAATTGCTTTAACTTCCAAAACCTTGTAACCCTGCTTATCTCTCTGGTCTGTACATATCAGACAGCAGACAATAGTTGTTTGTCTGATTTGCAAGCAAAAAACTCCTGAGAAAGAGAAAATGTTTAAAAAAAAAAAAATGCAGAGACTGTAAAGTCATTGTAGTCAGCAGCTGGGCAGATACCGAGTAATCACTAGGGAGGTGAGGGGGGTAACTGCGCTGCTGTGAGTCATGTTAGCCCAGTTGAGAGTGTGTGTTTAACAGGGCTGGAACTGTAGGCATGGTGAGAGCAAGAGTGGGGATTCTGCATCTCACTCTGAGTATTGTTCCTTCAGCAAAGGGCAGAGACACTCCTTACTTTCCAGAGATGACTTTATCTTAATCAACAAGGGAGTCAACTCTGTAAACCCAGCAATCCCTGCATGATCCTCCATGACTCACTTCAATTCTCCTCCCTCACGTAGACTGGCAGTTCCAGACGAGGTGACTGGTATATAGTCATTCCTGTGCTGACACAGGGAGACAGATACTTAAGACTGACACTCAGCGCTTGCATGTTTGAAAACGTCTGTGTCTGCACTGCTGTCATCTCCACCAGCTGGTCATGCCACCGGCTGCCTGTGAAAGGTGGTGGCCTAGATCAAGCCTCTTAGCATGCCGCTGGATCAAGTCTCAGACTGACCTGGCTCGGGAGGAGGGGAGGACAAGATGAAGTGAATAAACAGATTAGAGCAAGCCTGAATGCAGCTTCGAAAGAACAGAGCTGTATGCTAAGCCAGTCAATAGTGCAACCTCTTAATTGCTAACATTATATGCTGCTCTCCTGAAGAATAAATAACATGGACGTTTACATCAAAGCTAAACGCCCCGTGGAAGAATGTAACTTTTTCTTGTATTTCTTCACCCTTTGTCACAGAAAGTATTGCGTATTCTGCCCCCGATACAATGCAGTGCAGGTTTTGAACACACCCTGACAGGTAAGGAAATAAAAGGGTGTGGCTCATCACCACTAGCCCTCAGGACAGCGCCGTTTTCCCATGGAACACCACTCCCTAAATGTCAACACAGCCCGGAAGCCAGTAGATGCCATTTTCTCAAATGTCTGTTATGAATGTGGCAAAATAGTCGTTTGACGTTAAGTGGATCAAGCGCGTTCTGCAGTGCGCTCTTGTTATTTGATCTTCATTTTGTGGTTGCCTGATAGCGGCTGCAGTATGTCTGATTAAAGAAAAAACCCTCATCTGAAATGCAGTTTCTCTGCCTAAAAGACATCTTGTTATGTAATAGGTTTCTCTCTCAGTTGCAATATTGTCGTGACATTCACTACACTCAAATGAATGTTACTCTGGTGATGATAAGAGAACTACAGTTTCACCACAATCTCATGTGGGAGATCTGAACAGGTGGTCTCTTAGCAACAACGTGCCATTATTCTTATGTGTTTCTGTCATATCATTGTGCTAAAAGACTTGCAGTTGGTGAAGGGCTAGAGAAGGCGTGTGAGAGGGAGGAATAGCGATAGAAGGATAGTATTTTTTTTTTCAAATATGGACATGTTTATTTCAGAAAGGGAATAAAAGGAGATGTAGAGCTAATGAAATGCTTACTAAAAGCCCCAGAAAGGATCTAGTGTAAACCAGCCTCTTTGATGTATATACAGTGCTGTGTGTCATTTGTGTGGTCTTACAATAAGAAGTTGTCTGGAGCTGCATAAGTGAAAATGCCATATATTGTTTTATTTGCCTTTTTCCTTGCCGCACGTCAAATAAGGCACCACTTGTCTTATAAAATGCAATTTAAAGGAGTTTAAAATGACTTGTGCTTCTGAACATCTGCCCCCAGAATATAGTGTTTCAACAAGTTTATTCCTGTGGTGCCTAGGGCCTTGAAAAGATTGCATTATGCACTGCAGGAGATATCATAACATTCATTGCCTTTGGAACAGCAGATTTGTTCCCTGTGCCTTTGACTGCGATGCTGAGAGAGGACTATTGCTCCACACACCCACCTTCTCTGCACGTCTGGGGGCGGATGGTTTAGAGACATTCTCTTTTCTTTTACTCATCATTGCTTTTTTTTGTTTTTTCCAAGGGCATAGACTGGCGATGCTGACTGCTAAATCCAAAGCTACACTCCAGTGACTCAAACATGCTTCATGACAATCGCTGATCATTAAGGTTGATTTGAAGTCACCCTGTTAGCATGGCTACTCTCCCGAATGTAGAGGATAGAAAGAAAATGTAAAAGAATATAGAAGGATTTTGTTTATTTTAGAAAAATAAAGCGTTAAAGTGTTGCCAGTGAAGAAGAAGAAGAGATGAAGAGAAGGAAAAATAGATGGAGACATTCCACATCCTTGTTGAAATAGTCCCTAATTACTGTGGAGGGTGAAGCTGTAATTACACAGACAGAAAGAGACACAGAGACAGAAAATTTCAGTTCGTACTGTGTCAATGGACACAATGGTCTTGCATTGATGGGCCATGAACTAGAGTTAACATGCCTGTGGCCGCTCTTACTCTATGCATCTGTGGCAAATGCTGCTACTTTCAGTAGGATTGGCTACACTACACCCACAAGGCCAGCTCAACAGGCAGCCACAGTGCTCTTCTGAGCCCCAAGCCAGTTGTACTTATGAGGAGAAAGTCTGTAATGCTGCATGGATACCCAGATGGTTTGAATGTTCCTTTAGGTGAGAACATTTTGACGCAGCCAAATTTTGCCATTTGGATATAAAATGAGTAATGCAGCAGATTTGCTGCTCTGCCACTGTAAACTTTCTTTTTTTTTTTTTGTAGAATTCAAAAGACCTTTATCTATATCTATATCCATCTATATCTCAGAATGTACATGTATCTCAATGAATCAGCATCAAAAACAAAACAAAACCAAAAAAAAAATCTGTGGCAAAACAATGCCACCCACATGTTATTTTCAAATTAATCAAGCACTTAGTTGACTGACACTGTGGGAAGCTTAAATGGGAAATTTGCAGTGTCAGTTTGTTTAGGTGTTTTCTTTCTGTTTTCGAATGTGGAGAAACTGGAGTGTTACAGGTAGTTCTGTAGCAGTAGGATGCTTGCACAGTACAACACATATTTTTCATTGTATTTATCTGTTTCTTCATTTTTATAGAATTGCCCGCAAGCTTTCAAACTGATGTGCAAAAATGTTAATTTCATATACAGCCAGCCAGTGACGTAACCTAAAATACAATGAAAGATTTTCTCAGATTCAACATTTTCTATTTTTCAATTTGAAAGCTAAAATCATATTTTGAGGGATTTGTGGGAAATGCATCCCTTTCCTCCACAAAAGGAAAAGGATCTTTTGCTGGTAAAAGAAATAAAGCTAGCAAATAAGTCTGGTCTCGGTTGCTGTGGTAACCAGTGTCTGCACTGAGTTAGTTGAATGGCTGCTGCTGAGGTGGATGAGGGGGTCACACTAGCTGCAGATGACAGAAAAGCAAACAAACACAGTAAATAGTTGGTCTCTGGTGTGTATGTTATTTGTCCAGCGGAGACGGAAGGGGACATTTCAGTTTAAAGGTGAGGAAAAGACAAAGTAATTGTTTGTAGAGGGCTTGGTTTTTCCTACTCAATCTGAGACCCCTTAGAGACAATTATGGACCCCAAAAGAGTCTTAAAAAAAACTCATGTCTGCTCTGTTATACTGAAATTTGCCAAAGTGCCTTTTCGTGACTGATATTTACAGTAGGGGCCATCTCCAACCTGACAAACCCTTTTATTTCTGTGTAGCATGCAAGGCATTATCATTGAATTGTTGCAAACCCTGACTGAGTTCACAAATACAGCACACAGGAACTGCTGATATTTACCCTCTGCGCTGCAAGTTAATAAGAGTATAGTACAAATCATAAATTCCCCGTTTTATTCCCATCTTACTAGGAGCATGTTTACATGACAGAGGATGGAAAGTAGGCTACTGTTGGCAAGAGGCGATGTATGATTTATAGGCTTTTTTGCAACAGTTTATTTTCAGTGTTTACATAGTTCCTGACATGAGTCTTTTTGGACTAATGACCATGACTGTAGACCTGCATGAAACCCTTTCCACTGTTTATGTTCACAATAAAAATAAAACGTATTCAAAAAATTGGATGACATTTAATACAAGCGTCTAAACCTGCACTGGGTTGTTTCACTACATTTGAAATTTTTAGAAAAGGTAAACGGCTTGTGTGGCACAGCAACATCATTATCTGTGACATAAAAGCCAGCGCTGAAACTGTCAGGAGTTGTTGCAACCAAAGCACATTGTTATAGGAAGAACGTCTCTGTTCTATTTTATATCGATGCCTGTGTTTGACATGAGTGATGCGCAACACTTGAGTGTGCACGCTTCCATAACAAAGGAATGGAGGAGCTGTTTTTGAAGTCTACAAACTTTTCTTTTTTTCTGCTCATAATGTTAAAGTTTTCTCCCTTCAAGAGAACTTGGAAAGGACACACGCATTCATGTGGTATTCTGAGATTTGATTTTTACCTTGGCTTCCACTGAGAGCACATGATGTGCCTTCTGCAGCATTAGTAAGGCTTTAAGTATGCGAAACTGCGAACTGGCCATTGGCATCTGCTCAAAGCGTATACCTCTGACATAAGCGCATGCTTTGCATTGTTGTTTGCAGTTTACTGTGTTTCAGATTTACAGTAGCTCTTCAGTTAGTCTTTAGAGTCCTTGTACTTCAGTCTCTTGATAAGTGCTGGGAATGCCACTGTACTGTAGGGCTTTGATGCTTTGAAGTCTTAACTTCTTTTTAAATCAAATGATAAAACTGCCCATCCTATCTGAGTATACGCAAGAAGTCAAAACACTCAGTTGTCTAATTTTAAGTGTGACGTTTAAATGGAATTTACTTTCTTCTAGTGAAATGTGATAAAGTTTGGAATGCATTCCCTTAGACATGTGTCCTATTTCCAATATGCCAACTGTCTCATTAGTTCTAACACCAAAAAAAAGATTTCTGATAAGCTGTGACCAGCCTTAGCACCAAATTGACTGGCTTAGGAGAAAAACCCAGGATGGCATAGCATAAACAACCAGAATACCCTCTGACAGGTACCCAGATATATTCAAATCCAGCACCACTGCTACAATCACAGATTCTTTTTAAAAAAAATTTTAGGTAACTTAATTGTCTAAAGATTTCATTTGTACCTCGATTCATGGGTCGATGTGACAATGAAAGGAAACGTATATGAAAAGAAAAATCCCTGTTAAACAGTCTGAGTTTCGTGACCACACTGTAGAGACATCGTTTGGCCAGCAAGGGGTTTTCTCCCAAGAAATGATTTAGTCAAGGTCCCGTCTGAGGTGTACGGTCTTGAGCCCATCATGTTAATAATCATTCAGTGCACTCAGCTAGACTGGAGATCACACTGGAGCCAAAATATTTGGTCCTAGTACACTAATTAGTTCAGGTATCAGTTGCCCTCCAGCTGAGACTCATTCTTTGCTTATGCACCCTCATTATTAAGAAAGAGAAAGGCAAATGGCATTTTTGCCACTAGTCAGTCCACACAGTATCCACTTTCTTAACATTCTTCCATAATAACATCAGCAGCTCTGGCAGCTTCTTTCGGCTCTCATCATGTGATAGGCCCTTACAGTCCTCACAAATGCAGTAAATGGCAGATTCAGCGTTCATGTGATCTGGGCATTTATGTATTTATTAAATTTTTTTTTAGGCCTGTGACAAGTTGCTATGTTGAAGAGGAAGTGAGAAGGAATGAGAGAGGGGAGGGTGAGAGGGAACAGATGATGGCTTCCTGGCTTCTGATTGCGCGTGATTCCCCCTGGTTCTAATCAGCTGGTGTTAGTTTCAAATTGCCCCCTTTGCATGTCATTACAATGTTTGTGTGCGTAGGTGTGTGTGTGACAGAGGAGAACAGAGTGAGCAGAGATGAATGAATGTCCCATAATTTGAATCTGCCATCTAGATGCATCGACCTTGTTTCGATTGTTGCTGCTATGGTGAGGGGAAACATTGATTTGTTTAGTGCGCAGAAAGAAATCATTTTTTACGTCGCCTAATAAAGTTTTCCTCTAATCCTCCTTTATACATGCACTCATGCACGCCACAGTTCTCTGTATTCTCCCTGTCTCACCTCTGCAGCACAGCTGGGTGTCAAAGAGATCTGATTAATTTTGCAGGAGACATTAGTCTGCCCTCCTTTGATTGTCTCCCTTAATTTTTTGCTCCGAGTGCTGATAATGAATTCAATCAGTCTTCGTGTAGGCAGTGACGAAATGAGCAGACTCTTCCTCTCAGAAAAGGAGAAAATGACTCGAGCCTTGACTTATTTCTTATTTTATGAATTCTTTAATTAGAAGATGATACAACGAGTTTGAAAAGAGGGGATACAGTAGCCGATTATACACCTTTTATTCGTAATTCATAGAATATTTCATCCTCACAGTTTTCTATTCAGTCATCTACTTGATAGCTCTCTCTCTCTCTCCCTCCCTGCCTCTCTGTCGCACAACCTTAAGTGTCTCCTGGCCCCATTTCCCAATTAGCTGTCACAATTAGGGTAACAATGTAGCACAAGAGAACTGGGATGACAAATTTAGCAACAATGGGAAGAGATGAAGAAAGAAACTACCTCACTTTTTTTCCACTTCTTCACTTCCCTTAACTACATGTCATTTAAGTTCTATTGTAATTCATGTCTCTTATATAATAGTTATATCAGTAGCTAATCGCATAATACTGTAAATTGGCTCCATAGCTGCATGCATTACTGTCTGTTTATAGAGTGTGTGTGCGTGCGTGCGTGCGTGCGTGCGTGCGTGCGTGCGTGTGTTCGGAACGTGGAAGAAAAGGCAGCTAGGCTTGTGTCACATACCTTTGGCCTCTTCAGTGGGAGAATGTTCTGTAATGATGCTGTACTGGGCCTAGCTTTTTTTTTTTTATGTAATCCTCCCACCAGTTTTAAACACCACCACTCTTTATTATAACCACTTGTATCAATGTAGGTGTGTGCACGAGTACACACACATGTATTTGTGAATTTGTGATACACACGTTTGTGTAACCTCTTCAATGAGATGCACTGAATAATTTAGGAATAAATATTTTCTTAGCAAGGTCCTGAGGGTTGTCTTTTATCTTCCCAGAGGTAGAACAAGCAGGGATACAATTTGTATTGAGGTGCTATGTGAACTTGAGATAAGGTTCTCAACCAATTATATTTGTATCCTTTGAGTGTGTTAGTCTAACAGAGCCGGGGGGAGAACATTAGAATAATTTATAATATGCGTTTTACTATTGTTTCATCGTAACTTTGCAATAAGTTTATTTAAAACAATTATTTTTATTAAAAAATAAAACAAGTAAGCAGACTGAAGAGTAAGCAGACCACTGAAGAGTCTGTAGGACGTTGTTGCCTTGTGTGTGCTTGTATCTGTATAAGAACAAAGTTTCTCACTGTATTGTTGTTCCACGGTGCACTGTAGACTTACCATGAGTCCATTTTAATTGACAGCTAGACTCAGTCAACAGAAGAGGAGGAGGACTCTAAAAGGCTGTGACTTCTGATTTTAGCCAAACAATATAGGTTCCTGAACAACTCTTCCTTGTCCTTTTGCTCACTGGTAGTGTTGCTCTGACCACAGCAAATGCTAAAAAGCTTCATATGTTGTGCAGAGATTTGTGGGTTTCTAAAATAAAGCTATAGGAGTGGGGTATAGCTTCAAAATTATATTACAATATTTCCAGAAAATTTGGAAGAAAAATATTTAATCTACTGAGCAATGTAACCTCAGTAGTGTAAAAGGGTTTTTTTTTTTCCAATGAGCTACTGTCATTGATGTCAGACTACCTAATTTGAAGTGTGAATTTTCTTAAACAAGGTGCCAGCTGCAGCGGGTTTATAGTGCAGTAGTAGTGATACAGCAATATATCCGATGACACAGTCAAGTCAAACGTAAACACAAAAGTAGCAAGGAATTTATATCCACCGCCCTCTTTCCCTGGTATATGGAGCACAACTAGTGAGCATTCCAGCGGTACTCAGTGGAGCATTTGTTTAAGTGTGAGTCGCTTATCTCTAGCTAGTTTCTCCCCCTTTTGTAGCCTGGTTGTCTCGAACAGTGTTTTTGTCTCAAGTGGTGAAACAAGTTTGTTATTTTCAGTTTTAGCGGGAACATTTTTCTCGCATGTTTTGCAAAGTACTTCGTTCTCTTGGAGGTTGTTTAGGTACTAAATCATCACCTGAGATGGACGCATGGCTCTGACTCTCAGACATGCCCGAGTGTGCTAGAACGTAAAGGCAAATTTATTACTGGCATTAGCAGGGACAATATGATATGGGACATCCCTGTAAAGCAAAATACTGAAACAAGAGCAAAGACTAAATTACTATTAATCTGATGTGTTTCTTTGAAATATAATTAACAGCACAAGCAATGTTTAAGCATTGGTAGTAAACATTTGCTGGTTTCCTTCAGAGCTTCTTTAGTTATATAAAAAAATGGTGGAGAACCTCAGGTATTTAACTCCTAGTGGGGGTTGGCCCCTTTGGAGGTGTTTGCTTTTTAAAGCACTCAAGACTCTCATGACATGGATGATTGCAAACCTACACAGATATTTAACTAACAGTATATATACACAGTAGTGGCCCACAAGTTGTATTTATATCCAGTTTATAATATAACGCAGAAGAAGATGTTTGGGTAATTGAGGAATAGTGTCATCACATGATTTGTCCTGCAAACCAACTTGTGACTTCATTGATTACAGTGGTCTAGCAAGGTCTTTAAAACATGCACAGCACAGCTCTGAAGGCAGTGGTGTGAAATTGCTAGTTAATATAATGAATGAACAACAACCTTTTTATTTTTCTCTTTTCTCTTGACCATTTTGAAAATGTAAATCCTCTACAATAAAGCATCACTTCTTCTTTTGGCTGCTCGCTTTAGGGGTCACCACAGCAGATCATTTGCTTCTATCGCACCCCATCCCTAGCATCCTCTTTTATCACACCAATCCACTGCATGTCGTACTTCATTACATCCATGAACCTCTGTCGTCATTCTCTTTTCATCTTCAACATCCTTTCTCCATTATATCCACTATCCTCCCTCTGCACATGTCCTATCCATCCCAGCCTTGCCTTTCTAACTTTACAAACTCCTCAGCCTTTATGGTTTTCCTTTATAGGGCAAAAGTCTATCAGGTATTGGTTATAAGAATATTGTTGACAGACAATAAAAAATGTTTGTAGCAATACTTAAAACTATATCCTAGTTTAATACCTTTTAAATTGCATTTGCCTATAGATGTATAGATCTAAACCAGTAAATCAGAGTAAATGAGTCATTGATGGTGACTTGTCTTTTGGCATTTTGACGTTATTACTTGTAGTTTGCTCCAGTTTTACATTTTTTTTTTTTGTAAGCAGAGTCATAAAAAGGTGTAGTAATTTAATTACTTATGATAAAGAAAAATAATAGGCAGTTTATATCTTACTCATTTGGACTTTCACTATAGATGGATTACATACATATATGGTGCTGCTCAACTTTTGGCACAGTTTAAAAAAGCAATAAGGAAAAAAACTGGCAGAAAAATGAAGGAAAAAGCAAAAATGCTGAAGTCTGAGTGAGGATAAGAGGCCCATGATTTTCAGGATGGGCTGATGGGGTTTTAGCTTGACACTAGTGGCACCTTACCATATTATTTTGCCACTGTGTGGATTCAAGCTAGAAGTAGATTATAAAGTGTTCTCCAGCAGTATTGATGGTTGGTGGAGACTGCTGCTGCTGCAGCAGTGTTGTAGTTGTCTCTCTTTCCCCCTGGCTATTCCTGACTATGTGACTAGGGACCGGCTAATTGGAGGAAGCCCTGGAGAAGTGCAGGAGGAAGGAGGGGAGGAGAAGGGAGGTGGTGTTGAGAAGTGTCAAGAATCATGCATTCTCAGCATTTTACACTGCACCTTGGAGTGTATTGGGATACAGTATTTCCAGAGCAAAACAGTGTAGCTTACTGATCCAGCCAAAACAAAAGATATGACTTCTGCGACTGGTTATTATAAAAATGAGAAACCCATTAATAAAATGCTGGAATTTCACTGAACCAGTACTGCAGCACACAGTTCTTGGAAAGGCCGTTAGTACAATTAATCACACTGTAAGCTGGATGTTTTGTCAGGCATTCAAAAGGCAGCAACCCTACAAACACGGTCGAGAGCTATAGTTCAGTAACTCCTACCCCTAATAAGATAAAACTTTAAGACATATTACATTTGAATTGGTAAGTTTACATTTGAATTTGTTAAGACACCAAACCCCCTTTTGCACTATGCTGTAAACATGTTTATTTCTACTGTGAAGTTGGGCATTTTAACATGGCAGTCTATGGGGACCGACTCGCTTTCGGAGCAAGCCTCCAGTAATCATTTGAGGAACTGCAGCTTTTTGGCACGTCGACTTTGGCTCCATATTTCAGCCCCAGAGGTTGCCTCTTGGTCTGTACACTGCTATGTGTTCTGTATATAGCTGTTTACTTTATAGAAAACTGCTTTTGTGCACCTGGAGAAGCTTTGCATATAAAGAGAATGTGAGGCAAAAAGTGGAATAGCGAATAAATAAAGCAATATGCAAGTCTTTGCTCTTGACTTACAGTCTAATGATAAGTAAATGCCCAACCTCCCATCTATTTCTTGTTTTCTTTTTCAGACCATTATGGAGCAGTTCAATCCCTGCTTACGGAACTTTGTTGCCATGGGGAAGAACTATGAGAAGGCCCTTGCCAGTAAGTCCTTTCTTTTTTTCTTTCATGCTCCTGTTTCACTGCAGATTTAGGCACTTAGCCAAGAAAACACTCTGTTTCTTTCTCTTTCTTTATCTCTCTCTCTCTCTCTCTCTCTCTCTCTCTCTCTCCCTTGCTTTATGTATCTAGCTACATATCCCTTTTTGTGCATTTTAAAAAAACTAAACAAAAAAACCCTACAAAATTTATCCTTATGTTAAATAGGCAGACCTAATCATCTGGTGCAGAGCTTCTGGCGTTGCTTGTGCATGGTTATAGAGGTGTAGTCAGAGCAACACAAAAGACCTCTAATCTAATTCAAAAGCGAGGATAGCTCACTGTCAGCAGTCAGATTTACAAAGGAAAACAAGTGTGTGTGTGGCTGTGTGGCTATTTGCTTGTGCTTGTGCATTTGTTTGTTGGAATCCCAAACACTTACAGCCATGCCTTTTGAATTTACTTCCTGATTTGAGCTGCTTTTAGAAAATCAGGTCAGGACATTGTACAGAGTTGTCCTTTCTCACATGTAGCACACAGCAGTGTTATCTCACTGCTGGAAACTGTACTGTATTGTATTTAATTTAGGCAAGGTAAGGTAGGATGTGCAGGATGACCACTTGCTGGCTGTGAATTTGCACAACTGTTACTGTGCAGGCATTATTCCCACATCACATGGACTTTGCGGGAGGTAGCAGCTTAAAGACCAGTTCATGTTCAATCTGACTGTGTCCAGCATTTGCATTCTCACATAAATCCTTGTTGGGCGTTGTTTAGAAAAATTTGGCATTGTAGGGCATGTGTGAAAAATTCGTTTTAAAAAGACTGTCATACAATGTGTTCCTCAACCATAACAAGACATCCCTCTGCCAGTCCAACTCATCCTACTATTAAGGATGTTCTCTTCCCTAACAAGTCTTTTTCTTTCCGTTGATGCACAATAACTAATCCTGTCCTTGGTTTAAGTAGGAAACAGACTGGTAGGCTCTCACAGAGCCATTAAAGACCCACTTTGCAGAATTGGCTAAACCCAAGGGACTAAGCAGCTCTCATTTGAGGGGGCTGGGGATGGGAGTGCACACCATATCCATATGGTGCAATCACTGAAATTATCCCACACCAGAAATGCCAAAAGCCTTCACTGATAGGCCTGCTTGGTCTGGGTATTAGAGTATTACAGGTTTTCCAACACAGCATTCAGTCAGTGAATTTCACAGTGGCTGGTAAGTGTAAAAGCAACAAATGCTGCGACTGACCGAGTCTAACTGCCAAGCCAACAGAGCCTGTAATTTTTTTATACAAGTCCCCTGACAATATGATGATTTTGACACACTTACAGAAAATCTTTACTGTCTCGATCAAGATGTGTTATCCCTCCTCAGAGTGAAGGATGAGTGAAGGATCAGTAGCTCTCAAATAAACCCCTCCCCTACCATTTGCCTGCCGTGCAATCAGAGATCCAATAATCCTCTCCGTCTGTCTCTCTGAACCCATTATCACACATTTCATTAGATAGACCCACCCGTATAGATCCAGCTTATCTAATCAGCCATTCTTCAGTTACAGAGACACTATCACACGTGCTGCTGCAGCAGCATCAGCAAAAAGAAAGTGTCTGTTGCTGGGAGATCTGCAAGAGCTCTCACAACCCCCCCTACCACACATGTGCAAACTCACATGAACTGACACTCACACATTCACACTTTTCACATCAAGGCAGGCAGGAGGCCTGTTTGACATAACGAAGAGGACTCAGCTATGATGCTCTGAAGGCTCTGCTCTTATTTCTCTGGTCTTTCCCATGCAGTAGAGAAAGAAGGAAGCACAGGCCATCTCCTGCCATTGACTCAGCTGTAATTGGGATTAGCATTAGCATATGTCCCTCAGCCTCGGAGCAGAGCTTCGAGGCTTCCAGCCTAGGAGACTTCCCTTATTGCAGGGCAGCTGCATCTGTCTGCTAGAAATAGCTTGCCCCTGCCAGGACATTGTTGTAAATGTGCCTCTCACCTGGGAGCTGTCTGAAAGGCAAAGGCCCATCTGTCACCTGGACTGCTGTTGAATTCACCTCAAAAAGCACTGGCCATTATTTGCTGGAGATTGTCAGACTGGTGGAGGACTGCATGGTAGTAAGGCAGAAATCACTGGAAGCTGACTCTGCCCTGTGTGACCTCTGTTAGCCTGGTCAGGTGCAGTTGAAATGATAGTGGCTGAGGCGGATATTGATTTGTGCAGCCAGGACGACTCCTTATTTAGCCGCAGAGCAAATACAAGCAGAACGACTGCCCATTTGGATTAACTTCACTGATTGTTTTTGTGCATGCATGGAGCAAAAGTCAAACTTTCTGTGTGTGCACGAGTAGCCCCTTATTGGTCACGAGACCTACAGCCATGTGCATTCACTGTATGTCATGTGAGAATTTTAGAAACACTGTATGCTTTATGCCTTGCATTAGTGCTAGCGGGGAGCCTGTGGAATCATTGTCTATACAGGTGTACGAGGCTTGTCAATCAGCAGCCAACACAGTCACTGTGTCACCCTGCTGTGGGGTGTTCAAACATATTGACATAAAAGATTAAATGGAATGGAAGAAGCAAAAGTGCAGTGGCGATTATCAGCATGTGGTTTACAGCATGACATTACTCTTTCCTTTGTGAAACAAGGAGCTATTGATTTCTCTTTTTTTCGTATGTATGTGACCTATTGGCCGTGGATCAAAAAGAGGCCTGAGATAAATATTCCCCTGTGCATTTTATATACATTTATTTATATTTATATATAATAAATGCTTAGCTTTTCCTTACTATATGATATAGAGCAGCGGTCCCCAACCTTTTTTGCGCCACGGACCAGTTTATGCCTGACAATATTTTCATGGACCGGCCTTTAAGGTGTCGTGGATAAATACAACAAAATAAAACTAGTACCGGTACCGAAAAAAAGATTTGTTCATAACACACGTGAAAAGACCCAGGAAAACCGATTTAACGATAAAAACGATAACAAAATAACGCTGAAAACCAATTTAAAAACCCTGAAAACCATACATTTCACACCTGAGCCTCAACTCGTGCGGCCCGGTACCAAACGACTCACGGACCGATACTGGTCCGAGGCCCGGGGGTTGGGGACCGCTGATATAGAGGGGAAAAAATAAAGCACACTTGCAAACTTGTTTTAAAAAAGGCTTCTGCAGGCTATGGCACAAAAAATTGACATGGAAAAGCTGTTAAAACATGGACAAAGGAAGTGTTTCCAGGTGTTACAAAATATTGAGTGAGTGGTTTCATAGCAAAATGAATTTATCTGAAGTGACCCAAAAAATGCTCACATACTTTATTCTGACTCAAAGGTGCAACATTTATTATTTTTCATATGAAACTAGAAACAGAACATAAAAGGAAAAAAAAGAGATTTATTGTTTGAAATACTTCTAAGAGAAACTAGAGATCACTGTATAGAAAGCTGTCACCTGTATTCACACAAAGCTAAACTGTGCATGGAAAGTGGACTGTTCTGTAACCTTTAAACTAATAACCCCTTTATTTCTTTTTGTACTCACTCCTATTTTCTTCTAGATGTGACATTTGCTGCCAAAGGCTACTTTGATGCTCTGGTCAGAATGGGTGAATTGGCCAGTGAGAGTCAAGGATCCAAAGACTTGGGTAAGTGATGTATATATGATGACCCTACCCTCTTTCTTTCCATCTTATTGGAGGGTTATATTTTTTCCTTCCTTTTTTCTGGTTACATTGGCCTTATAGAGAAGCCGCATTATCTTTCTGTGTATAAAACAATGTGACAGTTGAGTAGCATTTAAGAAGAAAACATGTGGGTTGATAGAGAAGGTGCTTTTTAATTAGTCTTTTTAATCTAGTCATTTCACTCATGGAGGAAATGACTTCTTCACTACACGGGCTTCCTTTTCATAGGGAAATGTTCTAGGAAGGAAAAACAAAACAATGATGAGTGCAGTATCATCAGCAGCACAGTGAGGCTCGGGCTGAACATTGTCATTTTCAACAGCATACGTAGTTAGATGCTTTCAACCAAGCTGAAAAGTATAAAGTCTTTTTAGATTTTTGGTAGGAGAGTGCCAGTTTGATACATTTCCTGCATGGCATGCTTTCATTTTGTGGAAAAATGTATGCGTATACTGGACGTGTTGCTCTTTAAATTAAGTGCTTATGTCATGTCAATTAGGTGTGTCTGGATGTGAGCATTCTGGTTGCAAACATAGAGGTCAATTGGAAAAGCAACACCTGGTGCTCTCGTAGTGAGTAGTTTCCTAGGTGATCAGTGATTTTCTGTGTGTGTGTGTTCGTGTGCGTCTGTGCGTGTGTTTGCTGTCCCCAGCCCAGGGGAAATCAGCTCATGTTTGAAGAGATTCCCTTTTGCACTGATTGTGCACTCGGCTGCTTGATCTGCGCAGAAGTAGCTGTTGATTTGATGGGGCCTTTGTTGCTGTGGAGCTGAGATACAGTTTGGGTTTCCTCCAGCCCAGCCAACAGGGACTGACATGAAAGTGCTTTCAGGATGTTTTATTCAGCAAGCGATCCTCTCGCTCTCTCTATCTCTATATCTCACAGCGTTTGTGTGGATTTCTATTGATTCCAAAGTTCACAGCAGTACTTCCATGCTGAACCCGGCCTTGCTTACAGTAGCTGGCTCTTTGTGACCAGACAACCTCGGTTGAAGTTGTCACAAAGACAGAAGAATATATATGTAGTCTAACTGACAGCTGGTCTAATCTCCTCTTGCACCACCAACCACTTGGACTGTAACAGCACTGAATTCGACCTTATTCTTAAAAATACACATTATTGAATGTGCTTGAAGTTTCTGTGTGTGCTGGGATTTGATTTAAATCCTATTCATAACGGAAATAAAGCTGCCAAATTTGGAAATTGTACATAGACCATTGTGTGTAGGATATTTCCGTGTGTATGAGACAACCGAAAACCTATGCCTCAAGGAGGATTTGGAAAAGAACTTGATATTTAAACGACTAAACCTCTCTGTCTTAATATCTGCCCATTCTTGTCTGTCCATCTAGACACAGCAAAGACTGAGATTCTCACTCATTAAGTTTGAGAAAAAAAGAAAAGAAAAAGATTGTGATGTAATTAAATATAATGCATCCTGTTGTTTGTTGTCTGTTTCTTATATCATGTGTGCGTTACACCCAGCGGTTCTCTACGTGCTTCTGTGTTTTCCACAGGAAGAATTAGTGTTTTGTTTTCCAACCGGTTGCTTGCAACATTTTAGAGTCCCCACCCTGAGGTCACGTCCAATATAATGACCTGAAGTTCAACTGTATGTACAGGGTTAGGCCCCAGAGCCGTGGGTTTCCTGTTTGGCTGGTGGTAGAACACTAAAATATCCACAGACCGGGAGCATCTCAATTACCCATATAAACCACAGCCTCTGTGTGCTAAAATTGAGAGCACACAAAATTTCTGCTTCCAGTATGGAAGTATAGAAGCAGACAAAAGTGTAAAATCAGGCTTGTAAGAAATGCAGTGGATGTGAGTGCTTTAATGGATTCTACCTTAGCAAGCTAGAATCCATTAAAACTGATTGATTTGTTCTGTGGACTAGCTGTGTTTGAGCTGACTGGCTCAATGTCCTTTAAAGGTAATCTGCATCTTTTTCCCCCCGTTTTCTTTTTGTTTGCGCATGTTCACACATGCACGTATGAGTTTGAGCTCTTGTTGCACCTCTTTAAAGCCTGTTAAAAGCTCAGTTAGAGATGGGCGCAAACGGTCCCGCCTACACACCTAAGAGTCTGCAGATGCTAACCATCTCCTTCCTCTCTCCTGGCTTTTTATTTTTTCCTGTCATCTTTGACCCCCTCACACACACTTGCACAGTGAGGGATGAAATTACTTTGTGAAAATGATTGCCTCTGTTGCCTGTTTTCATTATCAAATCAACACACAGTGTAGCCTAGCTTGATTCTTTACAACACCTTGACAACAAAGCGTGTTCCCACAGGAATCCATCCTGGTGTGCGCTGTACTCCATGTGCATTCATGCCTTTTATACTTTACATCGTTCTGTGTGTTTGTACATAAACCATGTGCCATTTCTATGTGTTTATATAGTATGAGAGCTCTTTTAATCCACTTGTGTAGATCTCTGCGTAGAGTCTCTCTCTCACCAGCCCCACTACTCCCACATACTCCCTCCCACATATCCTCCTCTGGTTGGGCTAATCATCGCCTGTCACTTTGCCACCCACACACATGCATGAACATGCACACTAACACACACACACACACCTGCTCTCCCTCCCTCATTTCTTTTTCTTTTCTTTCGTTCGCTGTGTCTGCCATCCTACTCTTACTTTATCTCTCTCTCTTCATGTAGGTCTGGAGGGAGTGAGCAATTATAACCTCAGTGAGGCTTGTGGGGCTCTCCAACCCTTTTAGGGAAATGTGGTGTTTGTGGGGCTGGAGGTATTTACAACAGTACCAACCAACCAGCCCTTCTTCATTGTGTTTATATCCATTTGAAGCTAGAGGCATGTTATTTACGACTACGCCTGTAGCTAAGGCAGTTTACAGGTTTAAACTCCTCCGGAAATTTCAAGCATTTTGATTCGTCACTGTAACAAGCCCTCTTTTAAATTTCTCAAGGCTGGTTGGTTAGATTTCTGCCAGTCAGTTAAGTTTCCCTATTTTTCCAGAAAAAGTCTTGCTTCAAAGTCTGGTGTGTTGGCTATTCTTGCTCTACTCAGTTGATTTCAGAGTTCAAATGAATATGACCTAAATAGAATTAAGAGTCTACACACAACTTTGCATGTCTGAAATATTGCCTGAATCATGGTAGATTGAATCTGTTGTCTTGTCTGCATTTTCTTGTTGCATAACATGGGCTATGTGTATTGCAAATAGACTAGTGCTTTTCTACTCGAGCGCTCAAAGCACATTGCACAACAACCCATTCACCAGTTCACACACACATTCGAACATGCACTTTTGTCTATGCCTAAGTGCTTTACGTCTAGCATTTACATGCATTCTTACTCTGCTGAACGCATCAGGAGCAACTCAGGTTCAGTATCTTGGCCTTTGACACACAGACGAGAGCAGTCAGAGACTTAGCCATCAACCTTCTGATTAGTAGATGACCTGCTCTATCTCCTGATGCACAATTGAAAACACTGATTTATTGCGGCTGTCCATGCCAGTAGCTTTCAAGATGTATACTTGGTGGTTTCCCTCTAACCAGTGAAAGTCAGCACATTAGTTTGTGCACTTGAGTATCATGGATCTGCATGACTGACTTTTCACTGAAGGTATGCTGGAAGGTTTTGGCCTCTTTCAGACTCAGTATGGTCAGTCTGTTCTTCTTTAAAACTTGCCTGTGCTTGGCTGGGTGTGTTCCATTATGCTGTCCTAAATTTTAGCATTTCAGTGAGAGCTTTTTCTAAAAACCTGTGCAAGCACAGAAATTTCGTTGATATCATATTGTTTTTATATTTGCTGTGACTTTCATTTACCCTGTCTCTGGCTAACAATAAAACAAACTCCCCTTTGGCCATTTGATTTATTCTTCTGTTTTCAACAACCCGGGCAAGAATGTGAAATGCATACACTTTAGACTCCCCAGCCAGAGGAAATCAAATATATTTCATCCCCTCTTATCAGCTTTTCTAGCCTTGCTAATAGCTAAATTTTAATAACATCTCGCATGATTCAGCACAAAGACATGTCTTTCGGGAAATAACATGCATTAGGAAAAAAAAGGGAGGCAAATATTAAAAGCACACACTCGCACACAAAAACTCATATTCCTCCCAGTAATTATTGTAGAAAAAAGTGGTACACTCTGGGAAAATGAGGCTGCAAACTGATGTAGCATAACTGTCTTTTTTAGGTTAATGGACCTGGGACACAGGCATTAAATATCTGCCTGTAATTGTATGCGGTCTAAAAGACTACAGTAAATGACATGGTTGTTGCTGAGAGTAAATACTGGGACATGAGGAGTTAACTTTGACATGCTGTATTTGAATACACATATTTTATACATGCATGTCTCTTTAACGGTCTGTCTGTCTCGCTTGCTCTCTCTGTCTGTCTTTAGTGTGGCCTACCTCTCTCCTCCTCCAGCACCTGTCCCTGTTTAAATGAGAGCAGAGGAGCTCTTTTCTTAGCTCTGTGCCACCATCCCAGGGGTCTCTGCCTTATCCTGCTCTATTTCTGAGATACGCATTGCATGCTGGGAAGCTAGTGGCCCCTACAGTCTCCATCTACACACATTCACAATGCCCTTCATTTGTTCATGGCAGGGAACGGCATAGTACTGGACAATTTTACTCAAGGCTCAGTGTAAAGGTTACTGTTAAAGTAATCCTACGCAAAATCGAGGTTGTGTAGATCTGTCACTTTAATAAAAGGTCACTAAGGTAGACAATGCATGGATGTATAATCAATATAAACTACACAGCAGCTGTCCACAAAAATGCATATTAGCACATATACTCACACGTATAAACACTATGTTGCTAGGCAACTTGGTGGTTCTTGATAGTCTCATCTGAACGATTAGTTACAGCAATCAATATGTTTGTTGTGCTGAAATGTAGGCTCAGCCATCTGCAAATCTACCTATTTATTCTACCAAATACAGATAGTCCATGGAAAGTGTACCTTAGTGCCCTCTTAAAGAGATGGTGCACACTTTGTTGAGGGTAGATATTCCTAAGTGAGTAAAGAGGTAAAAGCTGATAGAGCCACAGCCACCTTGAGCCTTTTAATATTCAGCATATCATATAGCTTAGCCCAATTGGATGCTAAAATGAAGTAATTCTAATCTTAAACGTCACCAGCATAGTGACCTAATGCTATTGGGTTGTTGTGCCTTCCAATATTCGCAAGCTGCTAACCCTGATCTCTGCTGGAAGTGGGAAACATACAGGTGCTGTATACATTTTTTAAAAATGTATCTTTTACAGAAACAGCTCTGCCTTCAACTGGCCAGGAGCAGCTTCTTCTCTGCTGCAGAGTGCTCCACTGCCAAAATGACTGCTACAGCACATTTAAATTCTGCTGGTTAGACTGCCACCAATGAAAACCAGCAGTTAGTGCCATGCCAGTGTGAAAGTGTGATCAAACCAGTATGTCCACATCCAACATCTATTTATGCAAATCAGATTTTTATGTCATCATTTAAAACCTTGTCTACTATTTCTATGCCATGATCCAAAAGAGTGTGTGTATTTGTAGGTCTGGGCTTGTACATGGGAAATAATCCACTAGCAGCAACTCTTAGGGTGTAGCCTACACAAAACAGATCAATGCACTTTAGAAGCCCCAGTGAGTCTGCTGTTGTTTCCTCTCAGTGCTGCATTAGTGTACTCTGTTGTGTTTAGATGCCCTGGTTTACATAGAGCTTTCTTTCAGGGTCAAGTAGCGCGCGCGTGCACACACACACTCATGGTTAAAGAGCTTAGTTAGATTTTCAAAGCAACCACTCTTTTTTTTTTCTTTTTCTTATTTCAACATGACTGTGCTCTTTTTTTGTTTTGTTTTTCTTATAGCCTTATAGCATTTGATAAAACTATGCTGTATTAGGGATTCAAATGTAATGTGAGATAAAGGCTATTGCTCTTTTATTTTGAATGCTCTTTTTGTTTTGTTACATTGTTGTGTGACATGACAGCTGTGTTCTTCAGGGATTTTCCAGGTCTCTTCACTTTTCCCTGTCCTACCTCCTGGTGTCTCTTTGCCTAACTTACCCTAGATTGTGTTGAACTTTTTTTTTCACTCTGAAGTTGATACTTTTGATTCTTAGACGTCTTTGTGTCAGGACAGTGAGACAAAAGAATTCCACATCACAAACACAGTACTGTGTATTTCTTTATATTTTGGTTTCAATGAGTCAGACTTTCTTGTAACTTTTGGAGTGTTCTTAAGCAATACTGTAGTTCTCCATGCTTTCTGAAAGTCTCAAAGTTTTTCTGTGGATTTTAGCTGCTTTTTTATTCACTTTCAGTCCAATCCTCTGATCATTTTTGGAGGGAGGTTTCATTTGTTAAGCCACTTAACTTTGACCTATAAGTCATTCAAGCTTAAAAAGCTCCAACTGGACAAGTGAAGGACAAAAGAAGTGTGAGGTCTAAAAAGATATCTACGGCAGATAAACAGTATTCGATGTTGCTATTGCACAAGGGGGGTTGTGCAGCAGCAATCAAAGTATCAGTCATGGTGCCAGACTTTGTTCAGCTTTATGCAGGTTTCCACTAGTTTACTAAAGTACATGCAGCTCTTATACTCCCAGAGGAGACCCCGCAAAACACATATAACAGTTTAGATGTATGGGGAGAATGACAGACAGGAAATGGTCTCCTGCAGTGATCCTTTAGCATATGGGTGACTTTTCAACCCAGTGAACTATATCGGCACCCCACACAAGTTTACGTTGTCATAAATGTATTGAGTCATGCATGTAAACCCCTAGCTTTACATACATGACTTAGTGAGATCATAGTCCACTACTTAAAATAATTTTAGTGTTAGTTGTTTTTCTTAAAAGAAAAATCATTATTATTCAAAAGATGCAAAATTTTCAGTCTCTACTGCCCCTGCGGTAGCATTAAATATTCAAAAAAGGCCATTGTGAAACTGAAAATATGCATATTTTTGGTTTTAAATTATTAGGTCAGCAGTCAAAAAAAAATAAAGGTTTTGGTTTAATGATGCCATTTGAATGTGCTGTCTACCTCTACCTCAGAATTAAAGTCAAGATTATGATATACATTTTTAAACTTTGCCTCACTTCCCTTCAGCTATTACATATTTCCCTGTTAAGCCTTTATTATGGCCTACATGCATGACACCATTGCTGGGCAAACTTATATCAGGCTAGTAGGTTGAACAGCTGTGACTGCTAAGCTTCTAATTTAAGCCAGATGTCAAACATGCATCAGTATTTTTTTCTCCTCCTGTGAGAGGCTACATGAATGAGCAAAGTGGGGAAACGAGTTCAAACAGAGTTTATCGTTGAGTTTACAGAACCTACGTGTACACGGGTGTGTGTCTGCGTCTTTACGAGAGAAGGAGATGGATGAACTTTAAATACAAGCTGGCCTCAGAAGCTGTGCTTCCACAGTGTACTACACATGTGCAGCATACACCCTGGGCCATCCAGAGTCTCAGCTATTATCTGTGTCTCACACATTATACTGCTGTCCCATTATACTTGCCTACTTACAGTGTAGTTGTTTCCCTTGTGGCTTGGCTTGCCAGGTAGGCTAGCGTTTACATCCCTGCTTAGTCACAGAAACTGTGTGCGCGCACACACACACACACACACACACACACACACACACATTGTACTTTACTCAGACTCCCCAGGCAAGCCGCACACCACTCTCCTCCCCGGGAGATTTTATATGCGGATGCAATGATGGTTGATTGTAAGGATGGAGATCTTTCAGCTGTGTTTTGTAACACAACATTTTGCCAGCATTGCTCCTCATCTTGTAGCTTCTTCCATGGCAACGACCCTCGCATTATCCTGCTTCCATGACAACCCTTAGTGAATCTGGTTTGACCTTCACCAGTGATTCAGTGTCTCTCCATCCACCTCCATTCTCTCCATCTCTGTCTCTCGTGTTGCAAACTTCCAGTTTTTATATATATATTTTTTCTTCACCATAGCCCACATTCTGTTATTCACTTTTTTTTTCTCTATCTCCACCTGTGTGGGTGTATCATGGCTGCTGTTACACAAGCAGTCAATACATCTACACAAGCTGATGTCATACTTCAGGGGACAGTCTGTTCATATGCATGCACTGGAGTCTTGCAGGCATGCTTCCTTCTCTGACTCAGTGGTTTAAGCTAGCAGGCGTGTGGCTGCTTGTTGCAGAGCTGCAGGTGCAGATAAACCAGATCACCTCACAACAAAGAAACTATTGTTTTTGTCAGCCAGGGACACAGGCGAGGTTCAAGTGCGCTGGGAAATATTGATACTAGAATGACAAGTCCATGAAAGTTTATTTACCGGTGTTTTTCTGCATATCCCATACGTAGGTGTGTATCTGTATCTGAGTTTATGGTGAGCAACCTGTCATGTCAGTCCTTGATAGTATGCGGATATCCTTATCAGGCTGGTTGCTCTAAACACCAAGTGTCACTAGCTGTCGTGCATGACACATGCTTTCCGTAGAAACCAATAGCGTTGCAAAACAAAACACATTCCGATTTTTCTCATTTTTGCTTCTTTATTAATTTTAGATGCAATGCTCTGATGTTAACTGCTATTGAAAGATGCCCACGTTGCTGTTGCTGTTGCTGTTTTTATGTGATGTTGAAGTTGCCATGGTAACAATTTGTATCCCCAAAGTGTGTGTTTTCTTTCTCTCTCTCGCTTGTAAAATATGCTTTGACGTTGTACGTACTGCAGTAATGAAACTACAGATGACAGGATGATATCTTTTTGAAAATGTGTTTTTTGTGCCTTTCTGGCATCTTCCAAATACCCTGTTTTGCCTGTTTACTGCCACTGTACATGATGTGCGAGTGTACTTTTGTCAGCAGCAGGGTGATGGATACTCATTAGTTAATTGATCTAGCTAGTTGAAGCCACCAACAGAATGACAGTTTCTAAGCCTGAAGGGCTGTGATCAGGGATGAGTATCTGTAAGCTGCTTAGCAGGCCTGCTGGGAACTGACAGGATGCTTTGGCCTCCTTCTCAACCCCTGTGAGGCGCAAGATCAGCAGGCAGGTTGCAACATGAGCAAAAGGCGTTGCTGTCTAGGGCATTCGGTGATGAGATCGTCAGGCGTTGTAGTGTCATTGATTGCAGTAAATTTAGCAAGTGATGAAGGAGGAAAAAAATCTTGATAAGATGTCAGTTTTTTTGCTGCGCACACAGGTTTTCTGGTGATAAGCAGGTCAGCAAAATTGTAAAAGTGGAATTTTAATTCTGTCACTTTACTGTACTATAAGTCAGAATTGCTGGCAAATGCAGTAATAAATATCCTAATAAAGTACAGTATTCAGTGTTTTGTGCAATTTAATATGCATCTATATGCTGCCTCTAGATGCTGGATGGGGTTAAAAGTAGCTGTGCTAGAAAAGCGTTTCATTCACTGCACGTTATGCTACTGTTAACAATTTTCTTGCAGAATGCTGAGTACATATTGCAGTTTCCTTCCCCCCACGGTGTAAACACCAAGCTCAAGTTTCACAGCTCTGTATAAACTTTGGATTTGTGTTTTTCTTTGAACTGTCAAAGTCAGCTCTGTCGTGGTCACTTCAGTGTCACCGGTTTGCACCGCGCTTGCTGTTTGTTGCGAAGGAGACCACTCCAAAGCCCTTTGGTGCAGAATAAAAGTTTGTTCTGAAACCACTTCAGCTCGAGTAGCGAGTTTTACTTATGGAGCATTTTGAGGTGGGTTGAGATGTGCTCTCCTAGGTCAGTTTTCAAAAAGAGGCTGCAACAGGAGAGGAAATAAAGTGCTTTGTCCTTATTTGATGCTTTTATAAAATGGTCGCAACATTAATGTCTGCAGAGACAGAGTAATAGAGAATTGTTTTTTTACCCAGACTTTCATCTTTAACTTTTTTCCAGTCATGCTTTTAATTTCTTGGAACCTTTTAATTGAAGGTTTCAATACGTAATGCTATGACAAAACTTTTGTTTATTTTATAAATGAAACCAAAACTAAACTCATATCTCAGTGCTGTAGCCACTTACTGAAGTTCTCAATCTCTTGTCATTAAATATAGAGCATGTAGCATGTCTGATAGATCTAAAGGGGCTTTGGAAAATATGTCTCATATTTCTGTACATGTATATCTCACACTGTCTTTACACCAGGCCTGTCTCTGTATGTTTGTATGTTTGTATGTGTGTCCTTTGCTCAATGTTGCTCTTTGTATTCCTTTTCTTGACAATGCACTGCACAGTCAGAAGAGGCAGTCTGTAGGTATATAAACATTAAAACCTCAGTAGCTGCATGACCCTACCTTATCTCTACGTTTTGGCTGTTTAACTTTACTTGTTTATTCTGTGGAGAGTTTAACCTTTCTTTTAGGTGTTTCTTTTTTTGTTGTTGTTGCACTATAAATTACACTGCCTAGTAATCAAAGAAAGAAAGGCACTATGTTTGATCTCCACAAGACATCAGTATTTTTACCCTTGAACAACTAGATTTAATTTGAGCCTTTTGCTTCCCCCAGATTTTGTTTTTCACTTCATTCTCTTTTCATTTTTCCCCATCACTTGATGTTGCTTCCCTGCCTCGGTTTTCTGCTATCTTGGGCCAAAAAACAAACTTTCATAACATTCTTCATCGTCCCAGTTGCAAGTCACTTGTCCTGTATGTTTGTGCGTCTTGTATTGCTACTGCATGGGCGTTGCAAGACGGGGTCTCTCTGTTTCTTCTCTGTTGCATTCCTCGTTTAATCTCTTTCTTGTTTCAAAGTTTTTTTTGTTTTGTTTTTCTTGTGGTTCCCCGTTCTCTCTGTTTTCTGCTCATGTTGTGGAGCACTGTTCATGTGTTTCTTCTCTGTCTCCCTGTTTCTCTCTGTGTAGGGGATGTGCTGTTCCAGATGGCAGAGGTCCACAGACAGATCCAAGTGCAGCTAGAGGAGATGGTTTGTATTCTGAGCTCAAAAGGTTTCTAACTGTGCAGCTCAACACTACATGGATACAATTTAAATCTTTTAACGGTAGATCAGTATTAGTTTGGTGGTGTGGCTCTGCTCCCAAAACAATTTGCCCAGTAATGACACAAATTTTGCCCGGAGCTATTGACAGTATGGGATAAGTGATGTTAAATGAACATAAACTGGTATTGAATGAATAGGCCTGCTGAGGCTATATCATCCACATTGCTAACACAGGAGGTGGTTGGGAAAGTCGAGTGAGTTAATTGCGCAGTATGGCGTTCTGGGCAATTTTCTTCTTTGCTGCATTATCCAGAAGTTACTGCTGTGCATCTAATACAGAAAAAGAATAGAAAAATGTCGTTGCCCTCATTGCTGCCCTTTAGTCATTTATTTTGGATGTATGCTATATCGCCAAAAGTTTTCACTCACGCATTTAAATAAATTCAGGTGTTCCAATCACTTTCATGGCCACGGTGGTGTAAAATTAAGGCACACAGACATGGGTCACTCTCAGGAGCTCAGTAAATTCCAGCATGGTATCGTGATAGGACAACGAGTCCAGTTGAGTAATTTCCTTCCAATAAATATTCCACAATCAAGTGTTAGTAGTTTTATAACAAAGGAGAAGCGATTGAAAACAACAGCAACTCAGCCACAAAGTTGTAGACCGAGGGTGAATTTTCCATGGCCGAGCAGCTGCATCCAAGCCTTACATCACCAAATGCAATGAGGTGGGATTATGGAGTGGGGGGTTGCTGTTTTTCGGAGTTGGGCACAGCCCCTTAGTATCAGTGGAGGAAACGCTTAATGCTTCAACATACCAAGAAATTTTAGACAATTATACGTTTCCAACTTGTTGGGAACAGTTTGGGGACAGTCCCTTCATGTTCCAACATGAATGTGCACCCATTGTACTAAGCAAAGTCTATAAAGACATGGATGAGCTAGTTTGGTGTGAGCCCTGACCTCAACACGATCAGAGTTGAGACTGCGACCCAGGCCTTCTTGTCTAACATCGATATCTGACTTTGCTTCTGAAAGAATGGTCATAAATTCCCATCAACACATTTCTAAACCTTGTGGAAAGCCTTCCCAGAAGAGTTAAAGGTGCTAGAGCTGCAAAAGGTTGACCAACGTCATATTAAACCTTATGGATTAAGAAGGTCTCTCAAGTTCATACGTGTGTGAAGACAGACGAGCAAATACTTTTGGCATTATAGTGTATATGTGCGACTATCTGTGGGGTACCATCTTGAATTTGATTTAAGAGAGGAGCACCTGGGTTTAGTCTACCACTAATACACGGCATTATGCATGATAAAATCCCAAATTTGTTGCAGTTTTAGACTTAAGACTTGTTAAACTCTTTGCCCACGTTCTCATTCAAAGTAGTAAATCCCTCCACATCTTCACTTTTCAAGCATTCTCCCAGAGGCTCTTGTTATAGCCAAACATTTTTCCTGTCTAAGATTAGATTTTTTTTTTCCCTTTCCATTCATTATATAACATTTTCAGTCTTTTGCTGCTTCTGTCCTTTTTCTTTTGTTTTGAGTGCTACATGAATTTTTAAAGGTTTAAATGATTTGATAGCCATTGCCTTTTGGTTTATGAATATTTCATATAGCATTCCAAATTTTTTGGAAACATTGTTGTGGTTTAGACAAATACATATATGGGATATTAGCAGAGCTTTACCTAAATTCCCATTTTTTGAACATTAAGTTAAATTGACATCACAGGACAATATTGTTTCTGTATGTTATCTCACTTACCACACAAGACCTGTCATGTTAACTTAAATCTTTTGCGTTTTTTCTCCAGCTGAAATCCTTCCACAATGAGCTCCTGTCCGAGCTCGAGAAGAAGGTGGACCTGGATGCTCGTTATTTGACTGTGAGTATTTGTACATTGTGCTTCCAAATCCAGAGGAGAGCGCCACTTCATAAGTGCACTCCATATGTGAGCTTATTTTAACAGTTCATGTAATGTGGCATCGAATTAGTTACGGCTTGATTTGACCTTAAATGATTACAGAGATGGAGGTAAAGGTGTGTGTGTGTGTGTGTGTGTGTGTGTGTCTGTGTACACATGTGTGTGCATGTGTGTTCTCAACTATTTCAAAGTCTGAGACAATTAAAGGGTCTGTGTGGGAAAGGAGATGTTTTGAAATAACATAATAACATTCAAGTCTACTCACCCCGTCAAGGGTAGACTGATTATAATAAACCCCTCCTGGAGTGTGTTGTGTGTAAGCGCTGTGAAGCTGGTCTACATGTGATATCTTTAGAATGAGTGGGTTGCAGCCTGAGTGTAGAGCAGTACTGCTGTGCCTTGTTTTGGGGGATGGGACGCTACCATTATTGTACGGTTTTGTTGGAAGGACCACGTTATGAGCTGCTTCAGCTCCCAGCTACTCACTCACACACACTTTATATAACATTGCTTTTTAATTGGGAGGGTGGGTGTCATTTAACAGGGAGACCTATCAGTAAACTCAGATGGTGTTATATTGAGTTAATATTAAAGCCGTGAGATGTGTTAGAAACCAGCTTGAATTGCTGACTCTCTTATACATCTAATATAAATTTCTCATTCTTCTGCAGTTTCAGACATTTATTTCTGGGAATTTCCCCGAGCCTTTAACAACCATCATTTAATATGGATGCCTTTCTGATCTGCTGCAGTGACAATAGTGATCACTTTACCTCAGACTTTTTGAAATAATCATCTGAAACTTTGACTGAGTTCAGAAAGACTGGCGTGTTTCCTCTGGGGCATTTTTCTCTCTTTTCTCCTATTTTGCTTGTGCTCCATGAAATCTACATCAGAGTTTGGACTGAATAACACTGAATTCCAAAAAGCAAATAGAAGCAAAGAGAAGCATCTCAGTCAAATCAGCCTTCAAAACAAGGGTCAAATTCTCAACGCATACCAAAGTTCACCATCTGACCCCTCTGTTTCTAATCTGCTTTAAGCACACAAACCAGTTATCTGTCTGGAATAATACCCAATGATGGAGAGTTGTGTAGTAAACACATGAAAGTGTACTGGCTTTAGCTTTAATTAGGGGGTGAATTTCAGCTCAACAAAGAGGATGCTTGGGATATTACTTTATATACCCTGCAGGGCAAACTTACTCAATAGTCAATTGTTCTGTTTCTACTCACTGCTATGATTTATGTGCTAAAGTGTGTTCACAATAGAGCCACAGCTCCCAGGACTTAAATTAAATGTCAATAGCAGAACAGCAAATGCTGTGTGCACTGCTTTTCTGGAAGGACTGAGGTAATGAAAGGATGGGTTATTCATATTCGTTGTCATTGTGTTACAAACTGGATAACCGGTGCACAGACGTATTTTGGTAATTTTTCGTTTGTGAAAACATATTAAACAGAGGGACTTCTTATGTTAAACTATTTAGTAGTGGCCAAAAAAAATCCCAGCCATTTTTTTTTAAGTGTGGTGTTGGGGAGGTCTGTGCTGTTTACAGGATTTCAGTCAAGCTCAATCCTATAGAAGTAAGCCACCCTTTTCTCAGCTATGAAATTGAAAAACCGCATGTGTCACACTGCTAGATTCCTGGTGACAACAGCGGCTTCTTTTCTGTGCCTTTTCAGAATACCTAGAATATGCTACCTGCATCTTCAGTGACTTACAGTATGCAAATGTGGGTGTTGAACCCTCATGCATGAGCTCTCCAATTTTGCCGTGTACTGAAACCACATGAGCTTTGTCACACTAGGCACTGTTTCTATAGCAACAGAGCTGGTAAAGCCTGGAAACAAAGTTGTTTTGCTTATAAATGAATAAATAAGCAAATTATATTAATCAAAGTACATTTCTGGTTTAAAAAAACCCACTAATGAATAGCTTTTATCATTTTTACAAGCAATCATGCATTGGTTTTGTTTGTTTTTTTTTGTTTTTTTTTTTAAACATTGTTGGATCTCACTGATTGTTGCCCATTTTACATCATGAAAATCAATTTTAACCAGGTTGAGAAAGTACTTAGTGACAGCAAATGCTTTAGGAGACACAATCGCAAGCAGTGCAGATGTTAAATCAGTCAAAAAGAAGCAATCCCAGAGCTTATAAAAGATTATGTAAATTGCATTAATTAAAAAAGACTGCTTTGGGACATTTTTAAATTATCCTATCTTGCAGCATCAGTGCCATACAAAAAATAATTTTCTGGTTTATCATAAAACTGAAGCATGTTTCAGAACTCTAGCAAATTATTTCTGTGCTTTTGTGCTATGGGTGGAATCCAGAGTTTTGTTTTTTAGTTTTCTTCTGAGCTTCAAACTTGCCTGAAAACCTTTGGGAAATGGTTTTCATTCCTGTTACTTGCCTCATTTATTTCTCTGCCTTTTTGTTTTTTTCTCACTCAGACTATTTAATTTGCGGCCCTGTTTTAGGAAGTCTAATTTTGTGTTGTGCACCACTTGCTGCCCCACGTAGGCTGCCCTGAAGAAATACCAGATGGAACACAAGAGCAAAGGGGAGAGTCTGGAGAAGTGCCAAGCTGAACTAAAGAAGCTGCGCAGAAAGAGCCAGGGCAGCAAGAACCCCTCCAAGTATGGAGAAAAAGAGATACAGGTGAGCATGTTTTGAGAGTTTTTGCATGTCTTCAAACATTTGCAATTATTACAATGAAAGGGCAACATTTAAGCATGCAAAGCCCCCAAGAACAGAAATGACAAGAACAAAATTCAGAAATAACAAACCAAATCTTGAGTTTCTCAAGTCAGATGGACTGCTGTGCTTAGTTTCAGCAGGTTTTCCATGAATTTGGGTGACTTATAAGACTCAAAACAGCTAGGATGCGGTGGTGATGAGGAGTTGTCCTGAGTGGGAAGGCAAATAGTGGAGGTTTGATTATGAACTGTGCACCCTTAACAATCTTTATTACATTGAGACATGTATGACAAGCACTTTGACAAGAACATGCGTGAGGAAATAACTACACTAATTCATGTACCGAGGTGTGTGCACTTTACTCAGCCAGTATGTTACAGCGCAAAGCTTTGATCAACGTTTTAATGGGGTGAGTAAAAGCACAGCCTGCAAATGTGACACAAAATAGATGACTCAATTATCAAAAATGGGCTAGATACGATGACAGAAATCTGAGGATGTTATACATCAAATGTTGATGGTTAAAAAAAAAAAAAGTCATAGCCGGATGTTATCCAAGTATACTATTTATCCAATTTTTTCTGTGTTCTAGTTGCTTAATAAAATGATTATCCTAATAATACTACAGCGTATCACAGCCTGAACTGTCTTAGCCAAGCTTTCTTGTAGTTTAAGTAATCTTCAGGAAGAGTTCACCAGGCTTCTCAAAGCTCTGCTTTGGATGTTAGCTACCTTTAGTTCCCACGCTGCTTCGATAATGGTGAGGTCCAGGCTCCTGG
>NW_005187559.1:1311170-1345692 GCF_000239375.1 Pundamilia nyererei
CAAATGTTTAATCATCACTTAAAAGAAAATGATTTAAAAAAACCAAGCAATCAAACTGTAAACAATGCTGACTCAGTGTTTACATGCATTATGGAAACTGGATCCACGAAGAGATCAAAGCACCGCTTGCACTCATTTCGTGATTGTTTCCATAGGAAAGCAGCATCTGTGGGAGTCCTTCAAGTGAAACGAATGTTGACGAGTTGAAAAGACTCTTTGCTGTTAGACATAACTTAATTAGTTATCTTTCATAGTTCATTATCTAGCATTTGACCACCTGCTTGACAGCAGAAAACACGCTCCTGCAAAGGCACTCCTTTTCTCATTGTCAGGCTTTATTCAAATGCTGTTTATTTGTTTAGTCCTGTAGCCAGTGTCAATATCAAACTGAGAAAAATGACACAGCAGAGAATGTCAACAGTGTGATTGCTGTTCCTTCACAAGGCTGGAAACTTGAGTCTGATGGAGGGAAAAATGTCAAACTAACAGGTCAAGACTTGTAGGGTAATTACTGCGGGGTTGGTCTTTGCCGTGAAGTGTGGCCGTCCATGACAGAATCCGATTGATGATTCTAGCCTCACTTAAGCATAGCGCTGTCTTCCAGAGTTCTCTGGGTTTAAAAACATTCCTTTGCTTTTCAGGTTCTTGAAGAATAGGCTCCTCCTCTGTCTGATCAGTTTACATGCTATGACACGCACTTAGTCACACATCTGCCCTATCCTGTCTGGAGCAGTATGGCAGTGCTGGATTGATCTGACTGCTGTGTCACATTGAGTTTGTTCCACGGTGTCAGGCATGTCATGAAGAGACGCCGTCTGAAGTGTCATCATAAAGCATCAAAGCTCGCAGTGTGTAGCCGTCCGGTTTTGTTCAGACCACTGCTTGAATTGAGACGGATGTTTGAGGGCACTACAGCAATAAAGCTCAGCTAAGAATGGCAAGTTGCTACATGTATCTGGCTACCTGAAGCGTGTGCTACATAATTAGACCTGTGGTAAGGTTCCCATGGCATAATTTGATAACAGCAACTGCAACTTTCAGAAATAAAGAAGTGCAAATAGTAGTTTAATGATGTAAAATTTCAAAATATTGGTCTAAATTCCCGATGACAGGCCAACTTAGATGAATGCTTTCTGTCTTTACATTCTACTGACAGTTTAGCTTTATTATAGACTTCAGAGTTGTAATAGGATTGCAAAAGACCCCTGGGGGCATCAATCCATCTTTTTTTTTCTTAATGGCTGTGCAAGAGGAAAGTAGTTGCCACAGTAGTTGGGCAAATAAACTGACCAATATCACAGAGCTACTACCCAATAATCAAAAAATACACCTTTTGCTTATTGGGCATAGAGAACTGAAGCTCTTCTTCTGAGTTTGTATGACCAGAAAAGCTCTGGACCTACAATGTTCAGTCAGTTAGCAGAAAAAAGCAAAAATCAATCTCCCTTTCTCATTTTCAGCCCGCTCACTCTCCCTGATCATATCATGTCTGTGGGCGTGTGAGAGAAAAGTCAACTCGTTTGTGCCTGAGCCCCGCAGGGAAGACGACACACAGAGAGGGAAAGAGCCCTGCACTCCCACAAGACCTGCGCTGCACAATGACAACCATCCACCTAGAAAGAGATAGAAAGTGACCGGCTGCAGATATAAAGTCCGCAGCTTACTTTGTGCAGATAGAAAATGGTTCTTTCTCCAGCAACTGAGAAAGCACAACTAAAAGTTGCTAAGATGCACTCACCATTTCCTTCTCCTAGGGCACATTTCTGTTATTTTAGCAGATGAGAGGCAAAAAGATTTCCTTTTTTTCGTGGCCTCTCCTTTCATTAAAAAGTAAAGTATGTCTGAACAGTCTGGCAAACTTATTGATCGCCTTCCTCTCCTCTCACTCCACTGTCTCTCCCACTTCGGTATATGTGCCTTTGTATTTCCTCCCCTCCACATTCTCTCTTGCCTTCAGTGGTCAAAGCCTGCTAGAATACTAATCAGTTCATTATGTAGTTCATTGGAGAGGACAAAGGTACTATAGAAAGGTGTTTCATCTAGATAAACTCCTTTGCTCTGTAGAGGCTGTTAATAAGAGCCCAGACAGTCACAGACAGACGAGTTCATGATTAAGAATTAATGTCATTAGATGTTTGATAAGCTCTGGGCTTCTTCAGCTCTGTGTCATTAAAAAAAAATGAAAAGTGATCCCAACCTGGAATTGTGGGTACATTCATTCACATTCATGCACAGCTCGAAAAAGGCACAAGATATGAGCTTTGACAAAGACACTGTAATGTGTAGTTTCTTTCTGTCGTGCCCTGAAGCATTACAATACAGTTCTTGAATCCGAAGAGTACTGATGAGGAAGGAACAGAAGAGCAGACCTAAGCAGCTCTGAGCTGTGCAATGAGATGCTCTCGAATCCCCACAGGAATAAACGGAGTATAAACAGTTTTGATGTTTTGAATCTTATAGTTTTCTTCACTTTTTGAAGGATGTGAACGCTCCTCCCTCCACGTTGCGTGCAATTATGGAAAGCCCTGTTGGTACACAGTGCAACAGAGTGCATAATGCCACATGCAGTTTTTGCTGTCTTATTAGAATTTCGTCCTGAATATGTCAGTGTAAAGAGGCATAAAAAGAGAGAGGCAGATATGCTAATCCAGTGAACTCTGAATGTAAGAACTGCACTAACTTGTAGCAGGTTCCATTCATGTTCATAACCTTTGCAAAACAAGTCATTCGATCTATGATGTAGCCTGAGGTCCCTAAGCTATAACAGTGGCTGGTGTTTGCTTAGGCTTTTTCTTACTGCATCATTGTCTTGGGTTACTTTGGTGACCTTTTGAATGACTGAGAATTTGGGGCTTGTGAATTTGACAAGTGGAGAGGGCACACTGGTTGAGCTGCTCCTATTAGCTCTGCTTAGAAGTGCTAGAAAGGCTAGCAGACTGTGAGTCACAGGCTGCAGAAACAAAAAAGGGTCACTCCAACAGAGAAATGAGAAGAAGAAGAGGAGCAGATCTTTAAATGGTCATTTTGTGGCTTCCCTGATATAACTGAAGACCCATTTACACATTTTAGCAAGCTGAATTGTCTACCTTTGGGGCGGATGTGCGACATATTTCTCTCTTGCTTTCTGCCCCCTCTCTTTATTCTCTCTGCAATGTAGACTATGACTCATACCAAAACAAAATTGCAGTCTTTAATAAGAAAGCAACAGGTGGGAGCAGGAATGCCCCAAATTAAAATGTAGTAAAAAAAAAGAAAAAGAAATAAAGAGCTCTCAGTAGACTAAAATATGTGCATCATTCTTCCATCCTTCTCTTTCCTGATTTGCAACTTGGCTCCATTGAATTGTGTAATGGTGCAGGTGAATTTCTTCCTGTGACAAAAGGCTGGAATTCAAAATGTGGTGAGCACTGTTTGCTCACAGGAAGACGGTCCCGGGTTCAAATCCACCGGCCGTCTGGGACCTTTTTCTGTCGAATTTGCATGTTCTTCCTGTGCCTGTGTGGGTTCTCTCCAGGTACGGCGGCTTCCTCCCACAATCAACAGCCATGCATGTTAGGTTAATTATAAATTGGCAGTAGGTGTGAACCTGAGTGTGAATGGTTGTTTGTCTTCCTGTGTTAACCCTGAGACAGACTGGCAACCTGTCCAGCGGTTCCCCGCTTCTAAGTGGGGTACTGGCTACAGTCCCACACCTCTCCCCTTGTGACCCTGAATTAGATAAGCAAACGAATGGCTGGACGCATCTTTTTCAAAATGTTTGTGTTCACTATCATTTAGCCACTTTAAATATTCCTACACGCATGGAATCAGTGTTGTGTTGACTGCTGGCAGTGGGGAAGTAGTGTGCTCTGGTGGTTACTCAATGAAATGCAGTACATCGGCGCTGCGTGGTCTCACCATGGGATCTTAGATTTGCCTACGGGGAGGAATTTGATCAACTTCATCAGTCTTAATGGGCCACAATGTGGAACCCTCGAACTTCTATTTTAATTAAGAACACTGAACTTAGGACCTATTAATCACACTGAGATCCAACAGCAGCATAAGTTATGAACTATTTTTCTCTTTCAGCCAGTAAGATTCAAATACCCAGGAATCATGTTTGATGCAGACTTGTGGCTTTACTATGCAGTGGTTTACACCTTCGCTGAACAAGAGAAGATCCAAGTTCGGTCTGGAAAGATGACAGGTTGCACCAGAGGGTCATTCGAAGCAGACCTAAAGTAACATCTGCGGTGACCCCTTATGTTAAGGAAGTAGCCGAATTTAGCTAATATTTGATTCGGACTAATCCAAACTTTACTTTTTAAGAATATTTATCATAAACCTGGCGGGACTACAGATTAAAATTTGCATGTATGGCTAAATTTCTTAAATTCCTATGATGAATTTAAGTGCTCATGTAAATAATGTGCATTGTCGATATCTTATTCTTGCAACAGTGTATTTATGTTTAACATAGATGACCTGAATGAAGTATATTTACAGAGCATTCAACCAAAAGAAACCCCAGTTTTCACTCTAGTTAAAAATCAATGCAAGTAAATATAACACACTCTTCTAGGTCAGTATTTATTAGCAGATGGTACAGTATTAAAGCCATGAAAGTTGACTCATTTGACCTACTTTTAGAATAGTCTGCAAAACTCTTAGCTACTTGAATGCAAACTCAATGCATTGTAAACGCACTTTGGAAGAACGTGGTCACAAAAACACCTAAATGCCATTTCATCTTGTTAAAAAAAAGACTCCCTATAGCTTCTCGCCACTTACTGACCCTTCGATGCGTGTGCATGTCTGTGTGCTGTCCCCGCTGACATTTCCCATTTTACAGAATTCATGTTTAGACAAACTTAAAGTTTGGGATCTCTCCCTCCTGCTGTTTTAACATTACTCACTCTTGTACAGACATTAACACACCTGTTATTTGTTATTGTCCAATATGTAAAATGGATTAGTGGGTCTTTGTGAGCAGTTCCTCCTCCACACTGCGGGATCTTCAGTCATAATTGCTGTGCCTCGATAGCACTCGGCAGGGAAAATCTTGCCAGAGAAAGTTACTGAGTAAGGCTCTCTCCTTGCACAACTATTACTGCCAAGGTGCACTTAACCCCTAATTGCTCCAGTGGAGCTGTGAAGTGATTGACAGTACAAGATTGTGCAGCACTGAGCAGCTCCTTGGTGTGAATGTGTGTAATTGCATGAATGTGAAGTAGGGTGTTATTTTGAAAAAAAAAAGTACTTAGGTGTTAGCCAGCTGCAAGGACCCCTTTCTAGACAGATCTTCCGTCCACTGGCCTTACTTATTAAATGTGAAATCTGTCTTTTTACTTTTTTTTTCTTTAATTACAATACCTATGAAGCATCTGTAGTTCACAGTGTACCAATAACCAGAACTTCTTTCCTGGCTGTCTCAGCAGTAGAATTTGTAGCAGCAATAGTGAAAGGTCTTCTTCTTTATTTTATTTATTTATTTATTTTGCATAAACATCTTTGGGAATCTTTCTACAAATCTGCAGATGTAATCATGATGTCCTGCTCAGTAATTGTCCTGTCCATTGTGTTATCTTCTTCAGTATGTGGAGACAATCAGCAGCAAGCAGACTGAGTTGGACACCTTCATTGCTGATGGATACAAGACGGCCTTGTCTGAGGAGCGCCGCAGGTACTGCTTCCTAGTCGACCGTCAGTGTGCTGTGGCTAAGAACAGCAGCGCCTACCATGGCAAGGTAAGATCACTAAATTATCATACCGTTCTGGGTGGAGACTACGGTCTCTTTCCAGATACTGACTTTCTTCCACAGTCATACTTTAATTGGTAATTCTAAATTGGCCGTTGATATGAATGCAAGCCTGAATTGATGTTTGTCTGTCTGCAAACGTCTGTCTACCTTTCTACTTAAGACAGCTCCCACTGGTGACCCCAAATAGGATAAATGGTTAAGACAATATTTTATACCTGTATGGTTCGTATTTCCTGTAATAATTTGTTCAGATATCAAGCGTTTGTAGGCAAGGCTCAGCTCCATGTGGAGCCTAGCCTGTTTTCAGCAGTTGTATTAATTTAGATAATTTGAAACATGTTGTCTGTATTATCTGGTCAAAAAGGGACGTGTGCAGAGCTTTTAAAGTCAGTCTAAACAACTACTCCCCATCTGTTATCTCAGAGTCATTTTAAGTTTATGAACCACTGTTGTATATATAATTCAGTTGCATTTGTTTTGACCGCTCAAAGGGGCCGCTTTGGTTTTAAAAAATTGATTATCATCGTAGACGGTGCCAAGCTGACAGGTATATTTGAAGCTGTAATCCATCAGTGCACCTGCATGCATCTGGTTGCCTTTTTCTATGTGGAGAACGGCTTCGCTTTTTCAGTTTATTAAAGGCTAATAGGAAAAGACTTTAAAAAGCCAAACCTTGAGTAAGATGGATTGAAATAAATTGCACACAGCCTTTTGCCTGTATTGTTTACAACAGCAGTCACTAGAGAATGTTTAACTGCTTGTTATTTTTCACATTGGTGCTGACATTTGAAGCAAAGAACCTTTGAATCCAAGCAAATATCCCCTCATAGCATACAATCAAAGGTAGTGGAGAGTTGTTATAGAAGGATTTAGTCAATTTATATATTTATGGTGTGTGTGTGTGTGTGTGTGTGTGTGTTTGTTTGTCGGTGTGTGTTTCTGTGAGCTTGTGTGAACTGCAAACACAAGCCTATCCATTTTTCAAGGATATCAAATTCATGTGTAATGGAGTACATCTGTCTCCAGGGAATACTGGTGGGTGTAAACCGTCAGCCTGAAGATGTGACTGGAGGTGTGTGCGTGCGTGCGTGCGTGCGTGCGTGCACGTGCCAGCTATCCTCCTGCTGCTTTTTTCCCCCATCATGGAGTCTAGTCATTAATCAGGATGGGGGTGTGCGTGGGAAGAATTCACCTTCAGCAACCTGAAGAACCCTCTCCCAGAGGGTTTCTAGTGTGTGTTTGCCTGTGTGTAACACAAAGAAAAAAAAGAGATGATGTGAGCTGCAGATTGGTCAATACACAGTGACAAAATACAGTTTGCGCATACATGTGTGTGTGTCTAGGTACCATACAGACATACAAACGTGATCTTGGTTTTAACTGTACAGTATTTTGGTAGTTTTAAAAAAGAACAGCCGTGTCCACGGGCTGTGAGATGTTGCAGTGGGCAGCTTGGTTGTATGTTAGCCTGCCTCACCCACGCAGCACATTATCAAAGCTGCACTGAGGGCAGTGGTCAAGGAAGCTCTGCAAGGAAATATCTTTGAGGACTTGACTTGTTTGTTTTTTTTGGTTTTTTTTGTGTTTGTTTTTTTTTAAAGGGGGGGGGGGCTGCTTAGCTGAGTGCTTTTTCTCTGGTGACACTGCAGCCACAACAGTATCTCTGCTTTTAACATAAATATGTTTTTTCTGGTTTCCAAATCACTTCCTTTTTCCTTTCAGGGTAAAGACCTTCTGACCCAGAAGATCCCAGTGTGGCAACAGGCCTGCTCAGACCCAAACAAGCTGCCGGAGAGGGCCATGCTCCTGGCCCAGCAGATGGGCTCTGCTGCCCTTGGGGGTGCAAGTCCTCTGCATACCTCCAAATCCAATCTGGTCATTTCAGACCCCATTCCTGGGGCACAGCCACTTCCTGTGCCCCCAGAGTTGGCTGTCTTTATGGGTAGTGGCCTTGGACACCCAGCGGTAAGTTTAGAAAATATTTATTTATGTTAATAAGTGAGTTGCTGTTTATTATGTTAGTTAATAGCATTGATTTTCTGCTTGGAAACCTATGAGTCCTTGCATTCCTGTAAAGGCTTTGGCATGCACACCCACACCAGCATTGTTCAGACAAAGAATATTCCAGTGACAAAGGCCTAGAAGAGCACACGGACCAACCCAAAATTTTTATCTGGTTTCCAGTCTCCCCAGAACCCCTACAACCCACAGGACTCTAAGGGACTTCTGCCCCAGTGCTTGATCCCACAGTGCACTTCCGCAGATAGTGATCCTTATATTACTTTTGTAATTTAATTCTCAAATATGATGTCAAAGATTTAAGATTCCTGGCATTTTACATATACTTTAGGCTTATTTTTATAGAGAAAATGAAATTATTTAACTGGAGTTTCTTCACTCCATTTCCTCAAGGCCACCACTGAGTATGAGCTAGCACTGCTCTCCTTATGTCGGCTCATGTGCTTTTGGCCCTCCATAAGGAAGCAAATCAAACAAACATTTCTCTTTAAAGATGGCACTCAAGTTAATGAGCTGTTAAGCCTTCATTTCATGCAGTGCAGCAACAAAGTAAACTTAGATGAACTTACTAGACTTAATCAGTCACTTTGAAATGTATTTTGTAGGTCTACAGCTCCAGTGCTATTCCGTATATACCAAACTTCATCTTAATCCAAAAAATTAGGATGAACTGCCGCTACAGCATTCCACACTGTAAGCCTTTTTTTATTGTTCTTAGTGAATCTATGCTTGTTTATTTCAGAGACTGATGGGTCCCGATGGCATGTCCATGGTCAATGGGACAACAGGAGTCCAAGGAGAGGAATACTGGGCAGAAGAAGCAGCAATGTCTATTTCCCAAGTTAGGCCTTCATCCCCTTCAACCCAGGCACAGGTACAGTCCCAGGTCCAGCCCCAGAGACAGGTCAGCGACGTCTACTCCAATACCCTACCTGTCCGCAGGCCTGCCCCCGCCAAGAATAAAAACCCAGTGGGTAAGATGTTATCCAAATACTACAAAACTGTCGAAAGAGGAAAACGGGCAGAATGTTTGAACCTCTTCCTTCATTGAGGAGCATAAAACTTATCATTGCAAATATTTTTCCAATAACGGTGAAACATTACGTTCCAACCTGAATATGGAGTTAAAAAAGAAAAGGTGAAGTTTGCTTTAAAATGTTGATAATATGATCATATGCAAGATTTCAGTTAAGTACAGAATTGTATAACAAAAGCTGCTAATGTTGTTATGTCTGACTGTTGACTGATTCTTCCATGAGTTTGTTCAGCTCAAGTCATTCCAGTAGTCTATGAACAGTTCCTGATGTTAATCATGTTGCTCACATATATCTGCTTTCAAACCCAACAGGAGAGACACGAACCCTGCCTAGATCCAGTTCGATGGCGGCAGGACTGGAAAAGAACGGGCGCTCCCGTGTCCAGGCCATCTTTTCCCACGCTGCAGGTGACAACAGCACCCTGCTTAGTTTCTCCGAGGGAGATGTCATCACCCTGCTAGTGCCTGAAGCGCGTGATGGCTGGCACTATGGGGAGAATGAGAAAAACAAGATGTAAGTAATGTATAATTTATTCTGTTTTGCCCGAATCCAAACTGTAAAATAAGCTAAATGTTTGTCGATTAGGAGCAGCCATAGGCACATGTACATTTAACAAACTCTGCACTTTTAACAGGCGTGGCTGGTTCCCGTTCTCCTACACACGCGTGCTTCCTGACAGTGACAGTGAGAAGCTCAGAGTGAAGTATGCAGGATAAACACTGCCACACTTAATAATTCTGAATGAGACCAAGTCTGAGGCCATTGTTTTCTTACCCCTCCAGCCTGCACCATGGGAAAAGTAGCAGTACAGGGAACTTGTTGGAGAATGATGCATCAGTGCCCACACCGGACTACGGCCTGACTGCCCGACTGCTGGCACAAAGCCTAGCACAGCCCCGCCCACGCCCCTACAGCATGGCAGGCTTTGGCACACAGGTACTGTAACATGTCGCTGTACCTTTTAGTGAACAGTACCATTTCTGCACTTGTTACTTGCTAAATTAATTTGTAGCTCCCACCTGAGTTTGTCTTATGTTGCGTAATTAAATGAGTAATCCTGCAGTAAGTGAAAATCTGACTTTTGCTCACTTTCTGCCATCTAGTGTTTGTATTTAAATACAGCAGATAATTCAGTAGTGGGTCTATGAGCACACAATGACTGCTTAACACTTGTTTTTTCAGCCTGCTATTGAGGATTATGATGGTCGCTTTGCCACAAGGTAAGTGCCTTTTTTGCCCTACCTACTAAGTATTGATCGATAATGTATGACTGCTACTGCCATCTGAAACACTTGACACTCGAGGCAGCAAGGCAACTGCTGAACATGCGCATATCCCAATTTAAATGTAGCATACTTTCACTGCTTTCTAAACAGATCAAATTTATTTTACTGAGGAAAAAAAAACTACTAGTACTGGGGTCATCACAAAGTCAGTATGGATCGAAGTGTGATGCCCGAGTTAGTGGTAACAAAGCTCAATTGTTCTGTAAATCTACTTTTATTACTCTTTTTAATTTATTTAGTGTGTTTTTGATTTTTTTTTTATGTGCAGGAGTGTTTTTATTTACTTATTTATCTATTTTATACTATTATTTTATTTTATTTATTCATTTTTTGCCAACAATCCCAAAGACGGTAGTTCACTACTGATTTCAAACTGTCAATATTGGATCAATTTGGCCTTTTTTCTTTTTTTTTGACACAACTTTGACAGTAGGCCACTGATCTCTTCATCCACTAATTGTTTCTAAACTAACGAGAACAAAAGTTCTGCTCTGCCATAGAATTTAAAATTTGCAACTTTGCCATACTGTATGTATGCAGTGTTTGCTTTAAATATTATTTCTTGTGTCGTCTTTATCCTTTCCTCTTTGCTCTTCTTTACTTTTTAAGTAGCTTGTTAAAGTTGAGCAGGGTCAGTATCAGTGTATTGACAGAGTGATTTTTTTTGATCCATTGTGTTTTAACTCTAAACAAGTCCTTGCTGACTCGTCAGGGTAATGTGAGGTTAAGATTCAGAATTATGCTGTGCCTGTTTCTGTCCGATCAGGGAGTGCATCTTTGCGTATATACCTGTCTGTAAATGTGTGTACGTGTGAGAGTGGGAGGGAGGAGAAATGTCCTGGTGTTTGGTGGATTACATGTTGTGACAGTAGACATCACGCTGACTTCATCTCAGTCATCGCTGCTTGTCAGCCTGGGGCTTTGGGCACCAGTGTCAAGATGTTTTACATACTCCTGTCTGCTCTAAATGTGTGTGTATTTTTCTTTCTGTATCAGTATTTTGAGACAACTCTGTCCTGCAGGGTGTATTCACCCCAACAGACTAATACTGCATCCCTCCAGCTAAGGAGATGACTTGATGATTTTCTCATCAACAGCAACATATTGGGTTTGTCTGTTTTTCAAAGACTGGTCGAGTCAAACACAATCAAAATATGCACAACAATATCAGCAAACATATCTGCGTAAAAGTGTTGATGAGGGAATTGGAAGTCCAATCTTCTTGATTATGGCAGGTGTGTTTGGAGTTGTAGCTGTGGGTGGGGCAAAATAGATTTCCTGACCCCACCTGCCCTTCTCCTAAACTCTACTCTGCCGCCTTGTGCCTGTCTTGTCTTTCTCCATTTCTCTCTGAGTGTGTCCGACCTGGCAAGCTTCCTTCTCTCTTTGTTCCACAGTGACAGTCCTGATGGCAAATTGATTTCGACTGTGTGAGAACAGACATACAGACAGAAACAGACAGCTCCGGATAGCACAGGGGCCTCTTCCCCCCCCCCTCCCCCCCCATCTTTCCCCCTTCTTAGCCTCCCTCCTGTCCAATTATCTCCACCTCTTCTCCTCTGCCTCCACACACACCCCTTCTCCGAATGGAAGAGGCCAGTTTCATCCCTCCTTTCTGTCCTCTCTTCCTCCCCGGGTCCCTCCTTTCCTCCTTCCGTCCGTCCTGGGGTGCTGCTGGTGGTGGTGTCGGTGTGGACAGTAGCGGTTGGTGGGTGGAGGATTGCGTTGAGCGAGAGAGCCAGAGCGGGGCCTACCTGCTCGGCATGCAGCGATATGGACTCTGAATTCGCTATCACAGTCCACCATCACGGACTGATCTCGCAAGAGACTGCCTTTGCTACTGCTTATCTTTCATGCATGTACATGGTTGTGTCATTTTGTCAAACTAAAGGACATTCATGTACTGTACAAGTGCCAAAAGACTTCAATGTCGATGTACTAAAGCCACTGACTGAATGGCCTTTTTAAGCACAAGTGGGCCCAATATTATTGATTTCCCACCAAACACATACACGCTCAAAAAGCTTTGTTCAAAGTAAGGCTGCACGGCAGATTACTCTGTTTCCATTCTGAGAGTTCCCCTACGTCCTGCTGTGCTTCCTCGTGTCAGTGCTAGATTTTATTTTCCGTCCAGAGGGTGTGTCATATATGCCTTACTTTGCTTTTTTTTTTTTCTATTTAATACAGATTTTATGTGCGATGAAGCATTTTTTTAATTGAGCTTCAATAATATACATTATATATAGCTAAATATAAATAGTTTCTGTCCGTCCACTAAATTGCACTGTATTTTTGGTCATCACATGGTATAGTAAAAAAAAAAAAAGCAAATTAAATTAAAATTCCCACTTTTGTCAACACAAACCCTCTTTTTGCCATCCTTTCCTGAACCTGCTGCCACAGTTATTACTTAAATAAAACGCCTCACTCCTGTAACCTTCAGTTTTGTCTTCTTTTTTGTTCTTTCCTTTTTCCCCCCCACTTTTTTTCTTCTAATCCTGAAGGTACAGTTAGCTTGGAAGGGTCCATGATCTTTTGTTGAGTATCCCCAATAACAGCTGTGAATTAGTTTTAGGTTAAATAATAACCACAGCTTCTGCAGCTTTCAGTGTTTATGATTGTATTCCCTGAGTGGCTATGTAGTTTTTTTTTGTTGTTTTTTTAATTTATTTTTTTGGTCTTTTCTTTTTTCTTTTTTTTTAAAAATATATTGTCCTTGTAAAAAATCAAATCAAATCAATGATAATAATAATAATAAATATTATTATTAAATTAAAAAATTTACATATTTCCAGAAACAATGAAACCTGCTGATTAGTTGAAGTGTTTATCTTATGCATGCTGTGGAGGGAAACCAGAAAATGTAATATTGAGATTTGACCTTGAATGTATGGTGAATTTTTACAAAGGTATTCTAAATAAAACATACATCTATATATTAATAAACAGTGTGGTCTGACGAGAAATCTGTTCTGTCGATGATAATTTCCTTGTTCGGCTCAGAACTGATTCTTTTTATTTTTCACTTTTCCCTCTCAAAACCAACACCTACCTGTGACTCATTTCAAGCCACAACTCTGTTCGGTGCATGCGGTTTCATCCTTACTCACTCCCCCAAGCACCTGTAACATCTGTGCTGCTCTTGATAGCCTGTTGGTGTGTGAGGTGGTGTTGTGTGCACTTTGACCTGAACTCTGCCTGCCTGCTTTCCTTCTCTTTGGTTGTTTTTTAAATATGATTTTGACTTACTTGTGCTTGAGTTGTATTTGGGTCATATAAACAGCAGTGCACACATTTTTTGCAGACGTGCGGTTGATTTTATTTATTTTTATTTACTGTCAGATTTGTTCCCAGTGAGCTTTGCAATTTGAAAGGATTGTAGAGTGCTGTATACAGTATGGCATGTTGAGCATGAAGTGCGTACCTCTGTTTTGCATCCCCCATTTCAGTCGTGTACTGTTATCAGTTTCAGTATGTATGCATTGCACCAGACTAACCAGTGTCCTTACAAAATGTGACCCATGCATGATCTGAGAGATGAGCCATTCAAATCCAAAAGTTCTTTTTACCTTCCAGTTTGGGTCCAGAATTGTCCCGGTTCTGAGGGAACAGGACCTCCGTAAGTCCACCAGTCTCCATCGCCTTTCAGCCAAGCAGTCTCTTATCTTCTGCTCTCTATTACTGTCTGGTTCTCATTGTTGTCATTGGCTGTCTGGCTGCAGTTAAGACGCGGGGAATAGCTGGTCTTTTCTGTCCTTTGGCCTCTTTGGAGTTGGCATCACTTGGTTCTGTCAATCCAGCAGGCCTTGGGTTGTAAAAGAAGTACTTTTATATTTTAATTTATGTATTTTTTTTTTCTTTCTGTGTGTAACCCAACATCATACAGAGAAGACACTAACCCTTCATGCATGCCTATAACACGCTATTTAATTAGAATTTGTTCATCATATGCTTGCTAAATCTCACAAAACTGCAACTTTTTGCTCAACTTACTGTTGGAAACTTTAGGAAGGTAGAAGTCTTTGGGTGTGGTTACATAATTAACCATCTAGATCTTGTACTTTGCTCAAGCTAACTATAAGTCTTGTCTCACCCCTCCTCTCCCCACAGTGACCGTTCCCTGGAGGTCTACCTCCGGCCTTCCTTCTCTGATGACCGAGCTGCACCCATCTTCTACTAGCAGCCTGCTGCCCCCTTTTTACCCTCGCGGGCCTTTCCTTTTTAAAAAGCAAGAGATAATGGCCAACACTGGCAGGTTTCAGTTGTATAACGTTATCGCAAGAGGGCCCAGTGGCTGTGGAAATTCACTTAAAGAATTTCCCATCAATGTTTTTTCACGAAACATTGAATGTTTTAGTCAGAACAGTGTGACAGTTAGATTTAATTATTTAGATCATACCAATTGTGAATAAGGTATTGCTAATAAGTTTTACTAGTGATGCCAATACATTAATATTTATCTGTACTTCTGTTATGCTATTTTTTTGGTTTCTGCAACACTTTACACTGTAACTTTCACTGGAGGATTATTTGAATTAAGTATCAGTGGAGGGGCACACTGCAATAGTTGCTTACATGAGCTGAGAAAACGAGAAAAAGATGGTTGTAAACAGTCTACCACACATTGCTGTAATGTGAACTGAGTAATTTGAATACTCAGACTGATGGTTGAACCCTGACAGGCGATGAGTAAACTATAATTTTGCTTTTGTTAGGTAATAATATCTAATTATATATTGACTAGTTGTGATACAGTATACCCAGATTTTCAATGTGGGAACTGTGCCTTCTAGGTGTTCTTTTTTTTGTTTGTTTTTTCTTTATATGCATATGGCGATATCCATTTTGTTCTGTAAAGTGGTTTGAGGGAATATGCATCACAGTTCTATTTGTATTTTTATATTACTGAAAACGTTGATGGGATTATTTCACTTTCTTTGGCTTGAGCAAGCTTTCGTACAGTGCAGGCGCATTTCCACAGGTATAACACGGGAATAAACTGCTACTCTTTCCTTATGTTCAAATTTCAGTAATATCTAAGCTGCCAGATTGCCAGGAGGTTGTTTTTTTTTTAAATATATATAAATACATATATATATTCAGCTTAGAGGGGGTGGTAGCTTATCAGATAAGGTACAGTATTATCATAGCTTTGATCATTTGTTCTCAGTATTTTGCAGTACACTCACCTGGGACACAAGATTAGAGGCATGTTTTTCTTTTCTACAATATGCTGTATGGGGTTAGTGCTGAAAGTGTGGTTGAAAAGTAAGAATGTGTTGTGTGAATGAGCTGAAATGCCTCTTAGTCTCCAGGAAATAAACTGTTACGTCACAAACACCTTTTGTGGATGAGTCGTTTCCACTGAGAATTGCGGTCATGCTTTTACTACATAGCTCATTTAAGAATCAAGTTTCAAATGCATTTTTTTAAACTTTTATATAGCCCTCACCTCGTCCATGTCTTTCTGTTTGTATTATATCTGTACCGTGCAGAGCATGCATGTAAATTAACTTGTCCAAAATAAATCCATATGGGCACAGACTTCATACTTTTATGTGTTGTGTTTTGTTTGTTTTGCACTTGTTGACATTAATGCAGATAAATATATCACAGACACAAGAGGGGGAAAAGTATTTGGATTTATTTGTTTTGGATAGTACAACAGCCGTGAGTGAGGGATGAATGGAAACAGCAATGATGTTACTACCGGTGCATAGAACAACCCACCTCACCTTCTCCAAAGGCGTCTGCCACTTTAGCCAATGGGCTTTGAAATATCTCTTTGGCAAATTTGAGAGACTATCATCCTGGATTGCATCTTCTTCAAATTCTCTATACAAAAATACTAGCAATGTTTTCTCTTCTTGCAGAACTTCAAAGGCAAGGAAAGAGGAAACTGAATTGGCACTTGGAGCTACAGGAGGATAGAGAAGGGGGAGTGAGCTGCCGATACAGCAGTAGTAATTCAAGTCAAGCTACCTGCTACATGTTGATATAGGATTCATACAATTGTCCTATTTTGAATGTCTTTTTTTTTCATTCCCTTATCACCTCATACCCGGATCATTCAGCACTAACATAACAGATGCATAATGGATGAGACCAAGACCTAGATGTAGAAAAGATGCTCGAAAATGATAACTGACATTCAACATTTATAACTGGCATGTTGATACTGACACCACTCAACAGTGGTGACACATCTAAGTCCCTTTTAAAGTCGTTCTACTGATGATCAAATTTATTAAAAAAACAAAAAAAACAACAACAACCCTAAATCTATAAACGGCACATGGACACTAATGGGGGGAATCTCATTGTTCAGCTGATTCGTTGCAGAATGTGGACACGAAGAGCAACGTGGGGAACACAAAGTGCTTCAGAAAGGTGTGGAGAGCCGTGGGTTGTCATTAACTAGAGTGAGTGGTGGAGAATATGGTAGTGGTAACATCCTGGTTTTCTGTATTATGTTGCCATTAACATTAAATCCACAAAGTCCCACAATGGTGATTTGGATAACGTGAGAAATTAGGATGAAGCACCTCCAGCTCCACCATCATCACCAGCTATAACTTTTCATTGAAGTCAAATATTTTGTTTGAAAATCCATTGTAGTTTCTTATGTAACAACCATCAAGCACTGTTTTCTGGCACCAACAATGAGAGCCGTAACAGTCTTAAGTTGCCAGAAAATGCCAGATGGTAAGCAGATGGACAAAGGCAGCCAATGAGAGGAGCAGCTATGTCTGTCATTTCGCTTTTTTTTTCTTTTTCCTTTTTTGGGGGGATTATTTTTATAATTCACAAATCAAAAGAACTGTAAGGTCACGAAAAGGAACTGATGCCGCATTTAGCAAATAAATACTGCGTGTCAAAACTAACATTTCTATTTCTGCAGACAATAACACTTCGCTTTGTATCCACTTTAGGTTGCAATCCGTGCAGCTATTGCTCTTTCTTCATAAAAAATAAATAAAATAATAATAATAGTGTGCAAATCATTCGGGGTACTTCACTACAATATGAGGCACTGTCTCATAAAGGGTCACCAGGGTCAGATGCCCCAAAGGTCGATTAAAAAATAAAACTCTGTAAAACATCTAGATATAATAATGCTGCTTTTTCTGTGTTGAGAAGAACCTGGAATCGACCTTCTCTCATCGTGGTGGCACGGCACTCTCAGTCTTTTGGGTTATCGTCACTGTTCCCTGTGGGACAAAAGAGATTGGAAATAGAAGGTAAAAATATTATATTTATTTATTTACCAACTTCACAACAAAAACAATTTAACCAGGAATGCCCTAGATCTACTTTGTCTGTGTAATAAGCCACATCGCTGCAAATATTAGCACTTAAATATTAGATTTTAGGAATCTTTAAATCCACTTTGTCTTTCAGCTGTTTATATTAGCTGCATGTGGATCTTTGCTTACAACATTACAATGGAAGCCATCTTTCAATAGCCACATTACAAAGTAGGATCAGTATTTTAAACTGAGGTGACGTTTAGTGGAGTGTCACAATTTTAGTGAAACTTTTACTACAAGTTGGACTAAAAGGCATTTTTACCTTTTGCTGAGCTCATCTGGGAGTCGCAAACATGTGTGATAGAGAATCGTGACACCATAAAACGATTAAGTGCTACAGCGGCTGGTTTAGGTGCCTCGGGACTGTTGGAGAGAGAAGTGGGTGTTAACGCGGGCTCAAGTGTGGTGACAGGTGAGGATGGACAGGGCTCAAAGGACAGGTCATCTTCCAATTCGCAGTTCCCACCTGAATGCACACAGGAAGTCATAATCGCTTTGTTAAATGCAGTGAGAAAAAAAGTGAGGCTTATTCTTTGCAACATATTACATCCTCACCCTCTTCTGATTTGTTTCCATCTGTTTGTTTAGAAACACAGGGTGATTCACGTGACTGAGCTTCAAGTTCAGGGTCAGGTTGGGGCTGCTGGTCAAAGTTTTTTGTCTCTGATGTTTCCTCTCCACTGGCCTCTACTTCTGTTGAGAAGGAATAGTCGGCCAGCTCTCCTGTGGGGCTCTCCTGGAAGGCATGAAAACCAATTAAGTGATTTAATTTAATATAATAATCTCCCCAGTTTGTACAACGTTGACCTATTAAAATATTGTACCTGGTCAAAAAGGAACACTGTGACATCATCAAAAAAAGACACCGCTTTTTTCTTCCTCTCCAACTCCTCACAGAAGGATTCGGTGAGCAGGCCGGGCATCTTCAGGAGGCTGCGGAGGTGTCTAGCCCTGCTGCAGTCACTCACCACCACCGGCACTGTGGTGAAATCGTCCTCACTCTCCTCACTGTCTTCATCTTGAATGTTGTAGGTCCTCAGCTCTTCATCAGAATCGCTATCATCCGAGTCATCTTCATCCTCTGCCTCCTCCAGTGGAGCTCTTACATTCTCTCCACAAAGCTCCAGCAATGATGAGGAAGTGGACAGGTCAAGAGGACCATTGGATTCTCCACACAAACTGTCTTGTGAGTCACATTCCTCTGCATCTATGTCCTCAAATTCTTCCTCATTTATTCTCGCACCATCCCCTCTGTCGTCTGTCTCCTCGTTGACATGACTGAATTCGGGTAGCTCATCCTCCTCTGTGGAGCCATCACCATTTTCATTTTCTTTGGGGGACTCGTCATTGTCATTGTTGGTTATGGTGGAGCCAGTATGCAATGACTGGGAATTGGAGCAGTCTTCTCTCCTGCTCCCGTCTTCCCGGGCATCCTGGACAGTGGAATTTGGCTGAGATCCAGTGGCGGGGTTAAGCTCTGTGGAAGGTTCGTCTTCTGAGTGCTCTGTCTCCAACCCAAGATCATCATCTGCAGGGGCGGTCTCTTTGGTCAGGCAGCCACCCATCTGTGGAGGAAATGGTGACAGCATAGACAACCCAGGGGTGGGAAGAGAATGGGGTGAACTATTGTCAGCCTCTGAGAGATTCACCAAAGCACAACTTTTGATGTGTCTCAGATTTGTTAAAGTTTCCCCATTAGCAAACTTCTTTTCTACAGTATGATTATTTCCTAAAAGTCTTGGTTTCTCAGCAGGGGGGTGACAGTTACGTGGACCTGCAAAGAACTTACTGCCGTCCTCTTGGGGACTCCTCTCATCATAGTCAGAAAAATAGGCTGAGTCCCTGTAGGGGTTCTTCTCAGTTAGACTTTTTAACTGTACCTCTGAGTTGCTTGTGGAAGTGCAGACCCCTTGTCCTAAACCCACCTGCAAAACAAGCTCGGATTCTCCGCCCAGCCTAGGGCTCCTCTCACCACCCAGGGGATCTCCAAGCTCTTTAAAAATAAACTCTGGAGATTCGTTGTTCTCTGTGTCATAGCCGCTATCCAGTGATTTGGGCAGGACTGGGATATTGAAGGGATCAGGGCTTAAGGGGCTTGCCATTGATGAAAACATGTTGTTGGTGTCTAAAGAGTCACCAGCTGTCTCTGGCTTCTTCTGCGGGCTGAGCTCTTCCTCCTCTATCTCAGCATAGTCGAGGTTGAAGTCTGCAAAGATCCCTGAAGTAATATCTGTAATGTCATCTTCTTCCTCACTGTAGTCACCAAGTTCAACCAGGCATATGCTGGAGTCTCTTACGCCAACTCCTCTATCTAATGTTCTGCTTCTCTCAGGTGTCTCTGCATAGTTTAGCTTCTTGTCGCTCAGATCAAAGGATACTCCTGTCGAAATACCCTCCCACATCTTACTTCTCTGCTTATCTGACAGTTGTCCTGCTTGACTAGCCTGAGGCTTCCTAAAAGAGGATGGTGATTTTATGTGGCTTGCCTCAGGTATCATTGCAGGATACGTTCTCTCTCCATAAAGAAATGATTGCGTTTCATATTTTCCACCCTCTCTATCTCTGGTATTTATTCTTGCATCTGTGAGAGAATTGGTACTTTGCACATTATCTTTAGTTGTGTTCCTTTCCACTTGAAAGGCATCTTCCTCTTTTTCTTGGTGGCATAAGTGAATGTATGAGCCTAAATCAGTCGGTTTGCTACAACTATTACAGTCAGATCCTCTTCCTCCTCCTTCTGAGGCATCACAAGATCTGGAGCTGTGGAAAGTTCTGGTGGAAACTTTGGTTAAAGACCATAATTCAGTTGTGTTTGACTGACTGGTATACTGCAGATCCAGACAGCTGTCACTTCCACTGCCTGTCTGCCTTGTGTCAAAGCTCAGGCTGTTATTGTTTGCAGAATGGTTTGAGATCCAGTTTGTGGCCTCTCCCTCGGAGAAAAGGTCATCCTCGATTTCTCCACTTCTCTGTTGACCCAAAAGCACGCCGTCAGCAGTTCCTGCATCAATTCCGATGTGGTTAACAATAGATGGTCTCTTTCTAAGATGACCTACCATATTATGGCAGCTTTCATTAACTGTGCTATGATTTGTGTTTGCTTCAAGGTAGGGATCACAGAACCCTAAGCTGGGGCTACTGACTGCTTGTGATAAACTGCGTGGGTTCTCTAACTGCTCCTTAGACTCTGCCGGCCTTTCTGCAGAGTCATTGAGATTGGACGAAAGGCAATTTTGGGAGTGGCCTAATTGTGGGGGGCTGGTGCTGTATATGTGTCTGAGCAGTGGTTCCCTGGTTAGCTGGCTAGTGGGACTTGAATCAGAGTCATAGGCAGTGGATTTGATGTTATCAGCAGTAGACCAGTATGCGCTGGGTTGTGCTGTGGTTGAACAAGTTTCACTCTCAGATAACAATCTGCTGTCACTGACTTCTAATCCTGGGCTGTAGTCCACAATGCTGTCATCCAGGTTAATGTTACACTCTACTGGTTCCTCTATGCGAATGTAGTACTCACTGCTGACTGAGGGGCTGTGGGCACTCAATACTGGAACCACACTCGGGTGTTGGGGTTCATAATAGGATGGGGACATGCTTGAGGTAAGGCTATCAGTCTTGCAGCCCCCTGTGGTGCTTCCCTTGCTTGAATAGTAGATATCCTGGTAATGTGGGTTCCCTTGGCCCAGTGGACCACTGGTGGAGGAGGAGCAGTAGGGTTGCTCAGCTCGGGCCTGCTCCCATTTGTATTCAAAGTTGAGACCGTGGCTGGTCTCTGTGACAGTCAGTAGGTCATCACCTGTGTCAGAGTGGAAGCTGTCAGAGAAGTGCTCCAAGAGGGGGAAGGAGGATGAAGCAGAGGAGGCCAGCTCCACTGCTTGAGTTTGGTCTGTATTAGGGGCATCAGCTGAGGCTGGTGTAGGGGTTAGAACTAGAGCTGTGGATGTAGCTGTGTGAGAGGTGCTGCCAAGCAAATTGGGTCTCAAGGCATTCCAGCGTTGCTCAAAGTCTTCCTCAGCTTCACTGGAGCCTTTGGCACACAAGTATGTGACCAGAAGGTGTACTTCCTCACTGCTGGGTCTCAGCTCTGGCTGCAGCCAGCAGAACTGCATTACCTCGTACCTGAACGGAGAAGAGGGACCGAAAAGACCACACACACCTTCAGGCTGGAAAACACTTATTGGTATCCTAAGATATTTTTGTTAAAAAAAGAAAAAAAGTTCAGAAGCAACATTTAAAAAAAAAAGGTAATATAAGGAGAACTTCAAAGTCAGCACTTTATAGCAACACCTAGCACTTATTTACTGCACTAGTCAATAGCATATACAGCATAGTATATGAAGGAGGTGCAGTGGAGATGCTGACACAGTTAGAAGATGTTTATGCTTTTCTTTGTGCATCTGTGTGGCTTCTCAGTGTTTGTACCAAATAGTTTAATTCCTTAGGGAGCAGTTTTGAAATAAAAAATAAATAAAAAACAATATCTGGCAGGCTTCCCAGGTAAAGATGAATGAGGTGATTCGGATCTGGTCGATGCCAAGGGGATCATAAAGAATAGGGAGAGTATTGATCATCTGCCCTTGGTAGCAAAGACAAATGTTGCTACAATGGACTTGTATCAAAATAAATAAAAAAGATATAAAACAGGAAAAATAAGGTTGTTAGAAACTCATTGGTCAGTTTGAACTGAAGGCTTACCAGCATCTAGAATCTATTTTGTGTGGCATCACTAATGTATAAGCTACTAATCTTTTCTGAGTGTCAGTATTCACTGTATGTACAGTAGGTTCTCCTGAGTGTAGTTATGTGTGGATGTCTTACCAGCGGTCAGCCAAGGGGAACTGGAGCTGGGGTTTGGGTAGTTTAAGCTGCTGTTCCTTCACAGCATATGTCAAGACCTGTCTGTCAGAATAGTGTCTATACGGCTGGTTTCCCAGCTCAAACAACTCCCACAAAGTCACTCCAAATGACCTGAAACACACAAAGAAATCTTTTAGGTTGGTCACTTCACATATTCCGGATAGAAAAACTTTCCAAACAAACTGTTCCACTCATTCGGCAACCCTTCAGACGGCTTGCCTTAAGTATGTGTGAACTCGAACTGTAGCTTCGATAATCTGCAATAAAAGCTTGCATTTCTCTCCCTTTACATAACTCACCATATGTTGCTGCTTTTGGTTTGGTCAACAACCAACAGGTTTCCATGGACCTCATCTATGAGTTCAGGTGCAATCCAGCGCAGGGGTACCCAAATCTGGTCTTGTGTTATATAATAGTCATCCTACAGAATTAAAAAGAGATATTGAGTACTAGGAGCATTACTAGCAGTCTTTAAAAATTACAGATATTTCAAAAGACTGACCTTGTACCGACTGTGAGAAAGTCCATAGTCTCCAATCTTAACTGACATTTCTGATGTTAGAAGGCAGTTTCGCAAGGCCAGGTCACTGTTGAAAATAAAAAACAACCAACCCCCCAAAACTGTTAAATAGAGAGATAAAACAATGCCACTTTTACTCAGAAAGACGCACTATGTGCAACAATGTAGTTGTTATTGTTTTCCCCTAATTAACTCTCTGTCCATGTGTGTGTTACCGTCTAAGCCTGTTCCTTAATAATTTAACTTTTTGGTATTTTCATGTTTAAAAAAATGTTTCTCTTGGGATCCGATCTAGTTTAAAAAATTGCAGCTGAAGTGTCTTGAGAAGACTCTGGGTGATTTTTCTTTTAACCTGCACTAGAATGTTGGCACTTCTTTTTTTACAGCAACATACAGTAATGTTGTCAGTTAAAATTCAGTGATAAATGACAGAATTATACAATTAGAGTAACATACATATCACCTAAGTGCGTAAACACACTCACAATTAAGTCAGTAAGTGGAATCTCACCTCCTCCACAATGGGAGCTTTCAGCCTGGCAGTCACTAATTGGTTGCTATGGCCACCACCACTGCATGGATGGTGGAGTGAGAGCGAGAGGGGCTCGCCCCCAGCAACAAAATCACTGATGCTGGAGTTTGTGACAACTACTCAGGCAGCACCAGGATGTTGTTGCCAGGAGAGACCAACAGGTGGCGCACAAACCATTCAAGTAGATTCTTCCTTTTAAAGCTCAAATTGCAGAAGGTAAAGGGAGCGGGACTGACACACGTACCTGCGGATGAAGTTGTTTTTGTGAAGGTGCAGAAGCCCTGAAGCAATGTCGCATGCCATTCTCTGGAGGATCAACGGGTCAGGTGTCTCAGAATCAGCTACTTGACAGCTGTGGAGGTAACTCTTCAGATCACCCTAAGAGGGGAAAAAATATGAGAACATGAGACACACTGACTTTTCTTTAATTCTGCAAACAAAACCAAACAAAGAAATTAAAAAATATATATATGAAGGACTGAAAAAACAAAGTTGGTCATTAAAATGTGTCTTACCATAGGGCAAAACTCCATGACCAACAGAAAAGGAGTAACCTCTGTACATTGTGCCAAGCACTGCAAGAGGGCAGGGTGCTGGAGGGTCCTGTGAGACAATTTTAGAAGGTATGATTGTGCAAAGACCATACCGGTAATAAAATAAAAACGTGTGGAGTTTCTGAAGTTTGATCAAACTGACCGGTATGGCTGGACCTCTTCAAGAAATTGCATCTGGTCCTGGACACTGGCACTGGCCTTCAGCTCCTTCACCACCACCTGCGTGGTGCTGAGGCCTGCATTGACCTCGCCCAGCAGAACCTGCAAGATTTAGCCAGCATCGATAAACTGTAGATTTAGAAACCAAAGTAAACATAAACTAGGAATGGAAATAGTGTGCGAAACAATCCAGGAAGCAAGGTAAAATGTAGGCAATCTAATGTGGCTGTGGATTTCAACTCTTCCCCTGTGGAATAAACTCCCCGATCGAATTAGCCTCACTGGAGCATTCAATATAAGAGTAGAACACATTTTAAAAACCACGTATTATAGTAAGGAAGCTGCTGTTTAAACTAGAATATTAAAATAGTAATATTGAGTGCAAAGGTGTTTAAAATCCCTCTATCTAAAAACTGACTGAGTGTATGCTTTCAGAACTAAATAAAAGTTTTACCTTGCCAAACCAGCCATTTCCAATCTCCTTCAGATAGAGCAGACTGTGGCGTCCAAGGTCTGATGATTTCAGCAGTTGGACTAGAAAAGAGCAATAAGAAAGACATACAGTAAGATTACTCTCAGACAGGAAGAAAATGACGGCTTTAGCATCAAGGAAGTGACTAAAAGAAAAGGAATCTTACAAGAACAATTTTCAACGCACTGAACGAGGTAAACGAGAAAAATCGAAAGTTAAGAATGCTCTCTGCAGAAACAAAAAGAAGCTGAGCTCCACAGCAGAGAAAAAGAAAACTGAAAAGACAGATAAGGCAAAAATACAGAAACCTCTCTGAGCAAAAGAATACATTTCCTAAATAAAATGTCACATTTACTGAAGAGAAGCTTGCCTGAAGCCAAATAAATGTTTTACTTTCCATATAAATTAAATTGTCCTTTAAGAACAAAGAATTTTTTTGTCACGACACAAATTGCAGCAACACCATAATTCTACAAATCATCCATCTTATGCACAAAATCAAATACCTCCATGGATCTTCATATTTTAAGTATGAAGATGTTGAAAGGACGATGATGATGGAGCAGCGGAGCGGCCAGCCACTCTGAGCACCGTCACAGCGACTGAGTCCGAGTCCCAGGCTGAGATGAAGTACTGGTTCAGAGTGTGAGAACCAAGAGCCCGTGGCCCCGGCCCCAGCCCCAGGCAACTTAGCCTCATTGTGTGTATGTGAGAAGGAGCCCACGGTCACAGTGTGTGTGTGAGCGCCTCGGCAGGATTTAACCCTCCGAGCCCTTGCACAGCTGAACAAGCTCACCGCGTTGCCTCTCCCCGTCTCCACCGAGCTCATCCTCCAACTGGGACACATAGAAAAACACATACTGTCCTCATCTAAAGCTCTCCAGCTGTCGAGCAAAGGCCGAAATCCCTGCTTCCTATATAGGCTTCCAGCTACAGTACACAGAAGAGCAGACAATCTTTAAGTCCAATCTACTGAACCAAAAAAAAAAAAGATGAGATGAGATTTCTGCCCCAGCTTCTGGTCATGTATCCCGCCTGATGTGACTGTCATGTATGTTGGTTGTGTGCCGTTTGACACGCCACCTCTATGTGCAGCTTCAAGACACCCAGTAGTGACATAAGGCCCCCATAATGCCCCCCTATCACCCAGGACAGCAGCATTCCTCAGCCAAACATGACACAAACACTGCTCTGTCCACAAAAAAAGACCTCTGTCATACGCATTCACCACCCCTATCTCTCTGCTCTTAGGTCCTGGTGCATGCCACCACCCTTCCCCTGTCTTTCCTCATTCTGTCACAGACCCCTCACTGTATTCTCCTCATAATGCCAGTCCTCCGCTTGCGCGTTCCATGGACGTTTTAGCCAGGCCTTATGCTCCCCCACTGCCCAGCCGGTTTAAAACAGGCCCATTGTTTGGTTCGCTCACTCACACACACATTCACAGTGTCTCCTGGTACCCAGTGCACCAAACACACACTTGCAGACACACACACACACAAAAGTGGCACACAAGGCCCATTCTCCACTGGATCGCTGGACAGAGGTTGTGTCACAGTGATAACAGAACAACACTTCTCCACCCCAGCCTCCAAGCCTCCACTACCCCTGCTCGACAGAGCGGCAGAGAAAGAGAAATTAAGAAGTCATATTATTCCAAATGTGGAATTTATGAGCGTGAGTGTGCATTCTTGTCCTACTATTGGCATTTCTTGAAAAGATGCAACTGAAAATACATGCTAACACTTTAAACATGGACTTTGAGTCAGCTTTGAGCTTCTATAGGGAGTCTGAAAGTTTGACATGATCTGTTAGACAAAAGATTAGAGCAACAAGTGGAAAAGAAGAACTCTCAGATGGTTAAAGGCAAACATTGTGCTGTGTATTCAAACTGATGTATGGGTTCATATAGAAAATATCAATCATGCCTGGTGTATAAAATATACTACTGGTATTTTCTTACCAGTAGTGAGGATAATTCATTCACCCCATGCATGCTAGTGTGAGGGTAGGCAGTTTATGACACGTGAAGGAGCTTCTGATGATTATGTATGCGAACAACAAATGTAAAACATCTATTCAGAAAAACCGAAAATATCAACTTTAAAGGAAATATACATTCTGTGTATCTTCAGTGCTTAATTGTGTGAAATATACATGTAAAAAAGTAAATCCAATAGTACAAAAGGTTCAACTATTTATAAAGAGGAATGAGTCATAGAGTGTTCTCCTTCTGAATCACTGGAAGGAGTCAATATCACTCTTTTCACGATCTCGCCTTTCGCCATTTACCCATTCCTCACCCTGCAACACCTGGACCAATCATACAGCAGTAGCTATGGGGGAAAGAGGCGAGAATAGTGATTGGCTGTGAGCCTGAGGCTGCCTTGTCCAATCATTGCTGACGCTTACATCCTGGGACGCTGAGCAGCAACTCACCTCCCTTCTAGCTGAGCACAGTGCAGCGCGCACAGCCAGTGAGTCATACAGGGTGAGGCACTTTGAGCACCCAGGATCTGACTTGCACTGAGATCGACAAATATATACACGTCACATCAAGGCGAAAGCGCACTTGAACATCCCGCGTCTGAGGTAGAATGTCGTGAAATAACACAAATATAGAATTATCAACTAAAAATACCAAAATAACATGAAACACTGTTCTAAAATAAGATGATAAAAACAGAAAAAAACAAACCGCATGCATGTGCTGGAACATGGATTTAACTCTCATCTCATTGCCTGGGTTCCATGCAGATCACAGAGCATAATCTTTGACATATCTCACTTTTTCTCATATTTTCATGACTTTTTTAGGCAATTTGTTCCTAATGATTCCACGCCCCTGTTTTCCCTTTTTTGCTTTAATTAGTGCTTTTTAAAAATACATATGTTCTGGGGTCTCAGGAGACCCCAATTACACCTAAGCAGTTTAAAAAAAAAATAGAACTATTTATTTAGTCAATGTTTGCCATGAGTCTCAAATGGGAGTATCACACAGTTTTCACAGAGGCGGAGGCACTCTAGCAGTGATTTTAAAGAAGAAAAACTCAGATGTCATTGCCAGATGGAATCTTATCAGAACATTGGAGACATCGCCGTCTACATGTCTACCTAAGACAGATAGATGCCCTGGTCCTGCCACATATGAAAAGGAGGGCTGATACTGTTGCATTGCAAGCCTCAATCTGAGCAGCAATGACCCCCCCTGGGCAAAGCTCCATCTGCTGATGTGACTGTCAAATGCTAGGCTGGACAATCTAAAAGGTGTTACCTTTGCTGCTGAAAGCAGAAACTGTTTGCTTCCCCTGTCACATGCCAACATGCCCTGAGCAAAGCATGAGGCTAATTGGGTGCTACAGTGTAACTGCCTGGATTTTGTGTTTGTTTTTTGCTAGTTCCAGTCTCTGTTCAACTGAAGTTAGAGTCGGTTTACATTTCCAGCAATAAGTCAGACTTGCTTCAGTGGGTGTTGGTCGATTCTGTTCATGGACAGAATTTCTGGGTGCAGCCGGGGGGTGGAGGGTGTCAGGTTCAGTCGTCTCAGGATCTCGTTTCTGTTTTTCGCAAATGATGTGGTTTTGCTGGCTTCATTGAGCCATCACCTTTGAGTTCATTCTTGGCCTGTTTGCAGCCAAGTGTGAAATGGCTGGGATGAGAATTAGAAGCTCCAAGTCTAAGGCCATAGTTCTCAGCTGGAAAAGGGTGGAATGCCCACTCCACTTCAGAACAAGCGGCTGCCCCAAGTGCAGCAGTTTAAGGTATCTTAGTGTTTGTACACGAATGAAGGGAGAGTGAAGGAGGAGACTGACAGATATGAGAATTCTTTGCAGGCACTGAGCATATTAGTGAATCTATCAGTTTAATGGTCAGTGTAAGTTCCTACATTCTCGTATGGTTATGAGCTCTGGGCAGTGACTGTTTATATAACTAATAATGCTTTGAGTAGCAATAAGGTGTGATATTATCATTATTTTGCTATTATATTTGCCTCTTTGAGTAAATTGCAGGGTTTTTGTTTTTTGTTGGGTTTTTTTCGTCTTTGTTTGTTCGTCACATCAGTCCATGTATGTTAAATATGTTGGCAGGATGAGGGTTGAAAAGGCTGCTGTAGCAGTCTCATGCAATGGGGTTAGGTCAGATCCTTTTTTTACATTTGCGAAATTATGCAGCAGGTCAATTTCTATATATGTTGCACATTAGTTAGATATCGCTCTTTTAGTGAGACACAGGGTAAGGGAGAAGAAACAAATAAAAGACTAAAAATGAAGAAGGCCAACTGAGTTTGGCAGAATTAGCTCAGTTTATATCTTCTACATGAATAAAACCAGTGAGATGTTCCACAATCCACTTGAGAAATGTAGCCTTTGTTACATCTCTTAGAATGGCTTAAAAGAAGTAATGGAGGTCAAGAGGACTGAAAAAAAAACACACCAAGCAAACCCAAGTTCATAGTTCAAATACTCCAATACATCACCTAGAAGTGTTATTTGTGTATGCTGTTGTGCAGTTTCTTACTGGATCTGCCAGGTTGTTTGGAGACAGGCAGGGAGACCTCGGTGAGTGGAAGGATGTAAACCTCGGGGCCATTCTGGGAGGAAGGCGAGGCCAGGGCGGAGAGATCTGCCTGGTACTCCTCTCCCTCTGTGTTTTCAAACTCCTGGCGCAAAGAAACACGCTGGGATTAGTCATCCACTCACAGTCGTCCTTCCACTGAAATAGTGGGAGACAATGGTTCAACTGTGAAGACATTCAAATGCACTGAGGCACTTCCACCTACCCATATACATTAGTCATGTACATTGTAGGGTGCATTGTGTGGGACGCTGTGGGGGAACACATAAATGCATGCCACTATTCAAACCGTATACACAAAGCCTGTCTTTATTTCCTCCCTCCAGTGTATTTACTTTCTTACACAGCTGAACATCAGAAACATAATTCTTATTTTCAGGTTTTGTTTTGTTTTTTATTCACAGAGAAAGAAACTTTGTTGTTGAGTACATTTTATCTCATAGAGACTTGTTCTAATAGATTTAACTTTGAAAATTACATCAGGATTCGCACTAACAGGCCTCATGGGAAACAACTGTGTTCTGATAGCTGTGAGATTTAAACTGTGCTATTACATCTGCCACTACAGTGTCTGAATGATCTCAGTTTTCCCTGGTGTTTCCGTCTGCACAGTTTTATGCGACGCAGTCTGTATTGCACACTACACACAAAAAAGCTATTCACACAGTGTACACTGAGCCACAATAGCACATTAGGAGGAAAAGGAAGCGAATATAATCAGCTATAAAAAACAAGCAAACAAAACAAAATGCTAATCCCCTCCTCCAAGAGGCAAAACTCATGGAAGATGATGATCCTCTCTTTCCATTTGCTATACACCATATCCCATATCTTCCACTCTGCCACTTATACTTCATCCTAAAAATGGACTCTCTGGTCTGCTGCAGTGTCCTTGCACTTCAGCTGCTGTAGCTTGTCCATGCTCTCTCCCAAAATGTATGCATAAATACTGCTGATATTAAACCAAGAGGCAGATCTCTATGGACTACTTGTCTTTTACTGGCCAGTAGGAACACTTAGCACTTGCAAATGACAAATCCTGCACTGCCGTTTACATGTAGTTGCCTCTCCTCACCTTCTGCTGCATGCATATAGTTTCAAAATATGCACTGTGTTCATTCACCCAATAGGTAGAATTTATTGTTTGGTAATTTACAAACAAGGACCACCATTATTGATACAATTGCTAAAAATACTGAATGAAAAAAAACAACCAAACAAACAACAGTAAATAAACAGTAAAGTAGAAAAACTGTAATCTAATATATATAATAGGAAAAACTGGTTTCATCAGGATATGTAAAAATAACTGAATAAAGCAAGAGTCTCGCGTGTGTTCCATTAATTTATTGTTCAGAGCTTTTTCTCCAGCAGTTTCAGCCTAACAGCAACCTCTGAAAGGTTAATAACCACTGATGTAAAGAAACAGTAAAGAGAGAGCTGGAAGAAATTAGAAAGGATGATATTAAGCTGCAGGTTGAATACTTGAATGGCTGTGTGTGTGTGTGTGTTATTCAACATGTGTTATAAAACACTAATATGTACATAGGAATGTGTGTGTCTTTCTCATTGAGCAGAACCATCTGCCACTCTCCTCAGAGTGAAGTGTGAAAGCGAGCACCTGGCTGTGAGTGAGCATTGCACAGCTCCCCAGAGAGCCTTCAGTTTAGAAAGCACTTAATACCCAGCCTCGCACTACATGCACCAGTAAGAACACTGCGATGAAGAGGAATAATGAAGCTTTTTGGACGGTGCAACAGTGCAGCTCTGCAGTCCCACAACACTGCACACCTTACAAGCGAGTTGTTGAGAGGGACAGACAGGGGGACCGCTTAATCAGGATGTGATACCTGGTGTTAACCTAAGAAACAGAGATAAATATTTGAAAACATCTGCGCTCTAAAATCGAAATATATCTCCCTTAACAAGAACTTGGCTTGTCTTCATATGCAGTGTCTGTCATGTCCTTGTGCAAGACACTGACTCGTTAGGACGGCTGTTTAGTAGCCCTATTTCCATCCTGAACTCTGATGACATGGTGCTGGAAGACAATATCCCTGCAGGAATCAATAGTTCTATACTGGTTTATCAACCCGGCTGAAAGACGAAGCTTTGCTTTGTCAAGAAAAACAAATCAACTATTGTATGATGGTGTTTTAGCAGCTTAAGCCATCTTTGTGTCATTAGGGCCAGTGAAAAGTAGACACAGACTGAGGCTTCCGCTGTTCCTGCTGGTTATTAAACTATGTTTTCACATAATGAGGCTGAGGCGATCTGGCATGGGAGAGACAGACTGCCACACACAAAAACACACACATAAACACACTTATCCACTAATAGGAAAAGTTCTGCAGTTGTTAAAGGTACCTCTCTATGCAGTGCTCATTAGTGACACTGTTGTCCCTGCAGCATGTACCTACTAGAGGCAGTTCCCATTGATTCTCATCACATATAGTACATACACAAGGAACAAGCAGCTCGGCTCTAATCCCCACTCCTGCACTGTCCTCTGCTTTCTACAGCTATCTAATCAACAACAGCAATGTCGAACACAGGTTTCATCCTCCCATTTGAATACTGTAATTGAATTTGCTCAAGTAATTACAAATAAAGACACTGTTGTCCAGTCAGGGCTGGACAACAGTGTCTTTAGCTAAAAACAGTTACAGACAAATATACATAGACAAAATGAAAACATATTGCAACACTTCTTCCATAAAACAAACAGCATGCTCATAAGAAACTAGTAATGGCAAGAAGCAGGCACGACAGCGACTCGAGAGTTACTCCTCCCTCTCTCCTTCTTTCCATATGCCCCCTGCCTGTGTCAGTCACTGTTAGCCCTCATCAGCTGCTCAGTTCAGCGCTGATGTTTGACACAGCATGACTGAGTCATGCTGGCAGCCAAAGGCAACACACAGACAATGTGTGCCAGTGTGGAATTGGTAAGTCTTCCACTTTCATACAATCAGACAATAGTCATTAGCAAGACTAAAACACTTAAGGTGTGCTTTACTGATGCAGAAAGAGAGAGACATTCACTTCAATTAATTAAACCCTTTTTTTTTGAGGAAAAAGGGAAACAGGAACAATAATTTGTTTACACACATGCCAACATAGATGTAAGGCAAAAAACACAGTTTGTATAAATTCTAACAAGCTTGGAAGTCAATAATTGTTAGGACCATTTTTACTCGTCATCACAGTTTTTTTCAGGAAAAATTCAGTTCAATTCAGTGGTATTATATAGCACCATATCACAACAGTTGCCTCAAGGGGCTTTACATTGTAAGGCAAAAACCCTACAATAATGCAGAGAATACAGGCTTCTTAAAGTACATTCAAAGCTATCCTTTAGGCACTGGCTGCCTTGTGTTCCATGATGGGTAGCGTTCCACTGGCTGTTTTTCTACCCAGGTATGCTTTTACTGCATGGGTAGTACGTAACTGACATGCTGAAAAACAAAGCTACTGTCAATTGAATGCTTTCTAGACAGCATTGCATGCTGGATCAAAATCTTTGTGTTCGGAATTGCATCAATTTTGACAAGATCCCGCAAACCCCTGGCTGAAGGGTCTCCACCAAGTTTTACTGATGGCTGTACACAATCAGTGTTGTACCTTTCTCCTGACCCTCTTCATATATACTGACAGTGATGTGAACCAAAATTTCAAATTTGGATTCATTAGTCCATCAACCACAGATTTTGAGCCTAGTTCTTTTGTCATTTGGCTTATCTAAGCATTTTCTTCATGTTTCCCTTCCTTTAGAATGGATTCCATGTGTGTCCGTGTGTGTGGACACTAGCAGTGTGTTATTTTAAATGCATAAAATCTAACAAACTTCAGCAGATATAAAAGCAAGTTTCCTTTTTTCCCCCCACTTTCTTTCTTTTTTTTTATTACTCGGCTAACTCGCAGATCATCATATTCCCTGGACATCTACTGACTCCATAGAGTTTGTGTTACTCTCACTACGTCCAGTTGGGGGCAGCAGGGAGCTCACCTTGAAGCCAATGTCTCCCTTCTTGCAGCAGAGGCAAGCCAGCATGAGGAAGATGAAGGTGAAGAGGCCAGAAAAGGAGACAGCTACCACTGCCAGAGATGAAGGCCAAGACAGCTCGCTCAGTGGAGCCCCATCTGCAACATCAGAAGATAAAGCGAGTGTTAAAAGCATGGAACCAGAGATCAGATGGTAAACTGTAGTCATACAGGAAATTAAAACCAAAGTGCAGATAGAGGTGATTTGTGAATGTTTATGGGCAAGCCTGATGAAAGAAGCATGACTCCTCATTAGCATTTCTTCTTCAGTTTCATATTCATCTCCATAGACTGTGTAGAAAGCAGGCTGCCGTAGATTAATTACAGTGGTTACGATGTACTCTGAGTCATAGAAGCTGAAAGTTTTAAACCGCCCACCAAAACAATTACTGCTAAATAAATGAATAAAGCGGCAGCAGAGTAGGAGTAATGGCTCATTCTATTTCAGTGTAAAAAACGATGATGAAAATGCTGACTGTGTACTTTTAATGCACTTTGCGACTTCTTCAATACCGCCCAAACTGCTCTCAAAGGAGTGTTTGGAACTAAAGTACAACTAAAAATTAATTAGTTGTAAGTAATTGATTTCCATTAAACCACGGCAAAATGTTTTCTTTTGGTTTGTATGTGGCCACAATCTGCTGTGTTGTTCCTGTATGCATATATGCAGCACACATGTGTCAGTTTGTCTTTCAGCCTGTAGTAACTTAGAAAAGGCCAGAGGGGCCAGATGTCAGAGTTTGGCGCATCTACATAAGCTGATTTACAGCGTTAAACCTGCTGCCAGCACAGATGGAAGAGACAAAGGAAGAAGGAGAGACAGAGGAAGAGAGACAGAGAGTCTGTGAAAGAAGGCTTGGAACAGATGCAAACATGCAGGCATGAATTAGCAGTATTCTTTCCACATAGCTCAAGACATTTATTCAATAATTTTTTACTTTCTTCTTCTTTTTTAAAAATCTTTCTTCATGACATCTACACAGACACACAGCAACAAAACTTTATACACCTTCAGTTCAAACTACTGATCAGAGGACAAAACATGCCAATATTATACTGTGTTGTACATATATGTTATTTCCTCTGTCCATAATAATTATAATTTCCAATTTCTTAAAGAGCACCTTGCTTGCATTTTCTTAACTAGAGATTTTCTGTATTAAAGAGCAATTCTCAGATTTTGGTGATAACCTTCAGGTTTACAGACGCTGTAATGATAAGATTTTTATTCCTTGCAATAGATGAATAAATGTCTTTCAGAGTCTGTCTTTCTAATGTCTCTGCATTAGAAAGTTTTATTAAACTGACCGTGGTGACATCATTATGATGTGACTCAGAATAACGTTTTCAAATAGTGAATTTCCTACTGAGGCTGAAAAAACTTAACTTATCATAAAAATATAAATTATATAAGCACAC
>NW_005187559.1:1345800-1373247 GCF_000239375.1 Pundamilia nyererei
ACTAAGACCCAGCAGTCCAGACCCATTCGGCTGCAGGGAGCATCCTCTTCCAGCCCTGACAGCTTTTGCAACCCAAACAGAACTACTCCAACCAAAGTTTAACCCTGAGGTCATGGCCACAAAGCCCTGTATACCCTCCATTTACATATACATGGAAGTGGACAATGCAAACAGGCAGGGTTCCTATGTGAAGCCTGCTTTGAGAATTGCAGTGCATAAGTGAATATGTGTGGGCACTGACCCGCCAACACATCACCATGGTAACGTCCTGATGGCCAACACATATTAGTTGATTGGCTTTTACAGTGCGGTAAACCTCATGCCCCTTCCTTTTTGCTGATGCCTTGCCCGCTGAGAGAGGGTGTGTGTGTCTGTGTGTCTCACTATGTGAGAGCTTGTGAAGTGGAAAAGAAGGTGATTATGAAACTAAACAAAGCAGCGCCCTTTCTAGATCCACCACATACCACAACACACAGCCTGTGAGGGGGCTGATAGGGAAATAGGGGATGATCCTTAAAATGCCATCTTTTCAAGCCTTCTAATGTTTTAAGTATCAAGAAGCAAACCATAAAAGTAAAGGAAATATGCAATCTTTGCCTCTGTAACACAATATTAAACATTTCACCTGTGTTATTCTCACATTTATGGCAGAATTTGTATCTGCTCAACAGTTACTCCAAAGGATTACACTGTATACTAAAACATATGTACATGCACTGATTCATTACTCAATTTCCTGCTGTCTCCTCATTACAAAACAACAAACACAACCCATTATATCAAATAGGAATAAAATGTTGGGTGCATTAGAATGCAAGAAAAATGCAATAAAATATTCTAAAAGCAACATGAAAATGTCAAGAATAAGAGTTAGCATTTTGCGTTAAGTTACTGCTGCACAATTTAGGTGCCGGCAGGGCTGGATTGATGGATGAATGTGGGGAAGGAGGAGGGAGTGGGGAGGAACCATGCTGTGCAGATGGTGCCAGAAACAGCAATGATACATGCTGAATCAGAGGGCACGGTGACTCAAAGCCCACTGAAGGACACAACATAAAACAGACATACACATGTTGTCACTTCTAAAGAAGACTATTAGTTGCCTGTCATCGTATACAAGCCCGGGAGCTGATCAACTGGTCCTGTTTCTGCTTGCTACCAATAAACAGTTGGTTACAGTCCCCAGTCCCACAATATATATATTTAGTTCACTCGAGCTGATGTCACTGACAACTGTTACTAACTAACTAATTTTGCAGTTTCAGAGAAGCTAAATGCCAGCTTCATACACAGCTTTGAGACAGGAGATTTCTTTTCCTTTCACAGTTGCAACTGGGACTTCTGTTTGCAAAAATAAGGTTCACATGTATATTGAATTCCAACAGTTCTCTCCTTACTAGATACTGGGATGCAGTATCTAGTATTCACTAATGATGCTGCACAAGGCAATCAGAATGAAGATCAGCATTTCTATGGACATACAAATCCTAAACTCTTTTATGCAGGCTCCTCTTTTGAAGCCTTGAGTTTGGAAATGTGGGTTCTGCAATCCGAATGCGAAATGAAAGGCACTGCATGGTTCTGTACAGTATGTAGCAACATGTCAGCCTGGCTCTACAGTGTGTCCTACTTTATGAGAAGTTATGCTCTAAAAAAATTACTCTACTAAAATTTGGAAAAAATGAATATTATGTTGTTTTAAATAAGACTTGGAACTAGTGGTCAAGCGATTGGACTCATGAGATACTAAATCACAATACTAGATTTATTTTTGCAACCAGAGCTAGAGGCTACATCCATCTTTTATGTACAGTCTATGTACATAAAACTAGCGAGACAGTACTAGAGAGACCATGAAATATCCAGGAAGTCCAAGGTTTGCTGGATGGTGAGCTATGTACTACTGGAGGTTTTTACACAGCAATTCCTCAAATAAATATTGTTGTTTGTTTATTTGTTTGTTTCCAAGAAATTCTGCTGTATGCCTGAAACTCTGGTCTGGGTTCAGGGCAAACTAATTGATTCCCAAAGCTTATAGAAAGGGTAGTAGTTTTTTATTTATATTTATTTGTTGTTTTATTTATTTGTTTTTTGATCAGTTACTGTAGGATCAAGTTTCTGTAACATTTTAGTAAAAAACAAATAAATAAAACAACAAATAAATATAAATAAAAAACTACTACCCTTTCTATAAGCTTTGGGAATCAATTAAAGGAAAATTCCAAATACTGACAGTAGAGGTAGGTAAGTTTTTTCACAATGTCAAACCACCTTTACTTTGAACAAGGAGTGCAAGTTGCTAACTTATAAGTATGTATAAGTGCATGATTGGCAAGGTGGAGATTTTAGGATACACACAGAGTTTGGGGAATCCCCAAATGCAAGTGGTGTCTGTACTTCTTTGCATATCCCTTCACCACCAGGACTCTGCCAAAGAGGAGTTTCAAAATGGGTCAGTAAATAGGGGACTGCAGACTCCCTTTTTAGCTTCCCTCTTCCCAGTTGGGAATCTAACAGTCATATTCTAGGATACTTTTCAATATTTAGCCAAAATTAAGTCATTTGGATCATTCTTTATTAAGCCTTCCTTCTTTACCAGAAAGTCAAATATGGTCACCCAGAAGAAAATCCGAGGTATAAATATAAATATGAAAGTGCAACATTTGAAAAGCCGTCTCACTTCCTCTTGGAGGAATCGCGAACTGAGCGACAACTCGTGGTTCTTCATAAATATTAGAAAAGCACACATTACTTCGCCAGCTGCACAGCGAAATGAAAATAAAGCACTTAAATCCATGCTCATACCCACTTTATTAAAAAGCTGTCTTTAGGACTGAAGAGAGATGAGAAATGTCCTGAAACACAGGAGGGGGAGTGATGGAGCCACCATGCCACCCCCACAATTCAGACTGATGATGGCAAGGATGCAGTAGGATAAAGGGGGGGATAAAGAGAAAAACAATGTAGTGGCATAACAAGACAGAATGAATGAGGCCATCTGCATTGCTTTGCACTTCCCAATAGTGGGAAACCTTCAGTGTTTCTTCTGGCTTGTGCTGTGAGATGATGGTCAAACAATCTAATACTAGGTTTAGGATTGATGTGCACATGTCACATCGCAGTGGCTAAAGAAAATCTGCTGAGTCCTTCACGATCATAGAGCTGACAATGCAGGTTTTAAACTACATATTGGCCATGAAATACAAACAGCAGACTGGCTATATCAGAAACAGTTGACTGCTCAAAGTGTCAGTGCAGGAATAAGGTCTACCAATAGTAATGAAAGCAAGATGAACCATCTTACTGTCTGACCGTGCTCCATGAAATACCGCGGGCAATGATACCAAGTAATAAAGAGTGAGCAAGAAAAATAGACATGTAGAAAGCTCAAGGCCCACAGCACGAAGTAAAGAGAAAAGCTAAGCTCAGCATATGTACATGTGGCTGTGTGTGTGTGTGTTCATGCATGTATACAAAGGATGAGGATACGATGTGTTAAGCACAACCACTGAGCTTTTAACAGTATATCATAAATAAACCAATAAGGTAGAGCCTTGTGTTGCTGTGCAGCTTATACGGCCCACTTCACCAGCTAAAAAACATCTACTGCTGCCTAAATGCAACTCTGGGTAACTACACGGTGCTCATGTTCATCATGCATAAAAAAAAAAATCTGTTCCAAATCGACAGAAACGGGACACACAGGGGACAAACGAGGTATTTTATTCAGGACAGAGTGAGAATATTAAGATCTCCCTCCCACACTCATATGAAGGCCAGAGCTGAGCCATGTGTTCATATTCGCATGCAGACATAAGAACTTGCACCCACGCAGAAAATCCAGTAAAGGTGGCGCACTAAGCGCCATAAAATAACATTGGACTAATGAGGTCCATGAGGAGGAGCACTAACACACAAACAATATTGCGGGCTCTGCGAGATGCCGTGTCTCATCGCTGTGCACCTCTGTTTAGCGCTTTGCTTCAGTCTCTCGCTGGTCTCTCTGGTAGCTCTCACTTTTATTTATTTATTTATTTTACCAAGGGGCCTGCAGGGTGGGCAGCGTGCCAGACTACACACCACTGCAATCAAACTGTCTCCAGAATGAGCGGGGTGAGATACAGTTTCAGCTGCAATTAGTATTCAATAGATTGGGCATGTTTTAATTTAAATAAATAGTGTGTTAAGTCTGTGTGTGGTCAGCGGCCAAGCACTGCGTTTTGTGAGTGTTAGGAAGGCCCTAAGCACAGCATGTTACAGCCATTCCTTCTATACAGAAGCTTATATTAAGAAATAATATTTGCAACTTTGTTTGATATTAAAGAGAACATTTAAATGATCTTGGAAGACAATGAAATATTTTACAGAGGAACATTTCTAAAAGGTACAAACGACTCGATATTAGTATGCTTTGAAAATAATGCAGCAAGTCCTAGACTGTGGCAGTAAGTGTCACCACTTATGCAAGAGTAGACTAGTTTCTTCCAGTTTTACACCCTTAATGCACTTCTACTGTCGCTCAATTCTACGGAGAGGAAACGCTGAAAATCTGTGAAAGAGACACACACAGGACAGGAGAGCAGAAAACAGTCCAAATTTACATTTAGGACAATGCTGGAGGGCCAAACAAGCATCTCCATCTGCCCTGCCTGGGCGGTACCAAGTGGCATCCAATAATACCATTCGCTTTCACACATAAATCACATAGCGGAGAGAAGGAAAAATGCACATGAGGCATCTGCATTTGAAAGCAGTGACAGGCAAATCACCAATCAAAACATTTTAATTGCAATAGCTGAAAAATTCCAGTTTCAGGTGATTAACAGAGAGCTGCCTTTGTGAATATATGATCATTCTGTGCTGCTTTTCTTCAAGTTAATGTCAAGATTTAATGTGAGGACCAACTTGAGACTTCTTATGTGGGGATGAAAAGTTGCTGGACTTAGTTCCTGCTTTTTCATCTAGTGGGATGTAGCAGTTTGACACAGACTGACTTCTCAAGGGAAAACCAAATGACAAGTTGAGAGAGATAAAAATGCTCTGAAGAAACAAGAAAAGTTAAATCAGAAAGTTAGAGGATCGCAAGACTGTAATGACACAGGGATGAACACAGGAACATACAGAGGAGAAAGCAACAAATACACATGTGCACAGATGTCAGACTAAGGAAGGGTTGCGAGCAGAGGGAGCAGAATGACATGATTAATGGCAGGATATGGTATCCTCCACCATCTTACATCCTCTTTGCTGTTCTGTAGTCGCACTGTCTGTGCATGACTGCAGATAGCAGAGGGATGAGCTGGCCTGCAGAGAGCCATGATAACTGTCATTAACTGGGAGTGAGAGCCCAGGAGGACCACTATGGATCTGCATTATAGGCCTGCCATGTCCATCCGCCTACAGCCCAGGCAAGGGCACACTACTGTAAAAAAGGGTTTGAATATCACCTCTGCTTATAATGGATGGATCTTTTAAGACAGACTAATTACAAGACCAGGGCACTGAATGAAAAAGTGTTAGCTGCAACATTTAACATTAATAATTCATTTATTTGAGCCATTATTATGATTTATGTACAGACCATTGCAGAGGGGACTAGCAGCCTCTGCTGGCCTTTACCCTGCACTTTATAATGTGTGCTGATGGCTGAGATTTTGAAGGAAAACTGCTAATTTGGGGTAATTATTATGCAGCACGATAGAATCAAAGCTGATGTTCTTCACAAATAGAACAAAAGCTGTTCACAGTTTATCATTAACTGGCAAACAGAGAGCTGCGTGAATGAATGGGATGAAAATATGTTTATCCTCTCGAGTCCACTAGAGTGGGAAACAGAGGATTGTGTGATGCATGTGTTTCCACTCAGCCATATATTCAAGTACGGAGATTTTATTGAGGTAAATGGACAGAGAGTATCATGAAGTAACCACACGAACCCCTCTATGACATGTATGTATACAAGCCTGTTTTTGTGCTTAGTGATACAAACTGTAATAGTTCTTCCTGTTAGCCAGAGAAAGAGAATATAAAAGATACTTAATTTCTACACAGCTCATATTTCATTTAAGCTCTAACAGCTCTGGACTCAACAAAGTGGCCAGGTTATATTTTCCTATTGGCTTAGCATTGATAAATATATAGGTGTAATCATCTAGTTCAATTGTGGATATGATCTGACCATTTCTATTTCACTGCTCTCTAGGCTATAAGTACTGAAATGAAGAATTGATGTAAACAGGAGTCAATGCCTTTTAGAAACATTAAACTAACAGCACTATTGCTTTACACACAAAAGAAGACGCATCAGAAAGAAAATTATTGCATGTCCTCTATGCAAAAGCTGTCAAACAAAACCTAAGAGGATTATTCCTCTACACCAAGTAACAATACTATTTAAATTACATTTGTCTTTATCAATACAGAGAATACAATGCAGTTTTTCCTAAACTCTAGTAAAAAAAAATGGCAGGATTAGAGTCAAACAACTTTTACAGCTACTGAATTGTATAAATTGTCATCAGTGACAGCGCTGTCTGCATGCAGACCTGACAGAGCGCAACTCTGCACTCACATGACACCACACTTGTATACTTAGGCCTCAGGCTGATAAACACAAATTTAATGCATGTGCAAACCATATGCACTTTATATGACACAGTCAGCCAGAGTCTTGTGATGCATACCACAGCAGTGAATGCCCAATAGCTTTTGACTGCGTGCAAATGTAAAAGCTGAAATGCAAATATTCCCGTACAAAACAATTTAATGTGAGTTAAGCTGGTTCTCGTGCACATCCGTGTTTGTCTGCTTCTATTAAACATGTGCCTATTCTGACCCAAATGCAGTGAACACACTAGCACACAATGAGCACACTTTCCACCCAAATTCCAGCAGCAGCTGTTTAGTCATCATCTTATAATAACACAATTCTAAAAACTGACTACACATCAACCTTGTTTTTGAACTAGCGCTATTCATTTATTATGTGAGATGTTGCTAAATTGCCACCAGTGCAATCTGACATTTACAGTGCACAGAAAAAATTAACACTGTATTTCCTCCCTAAACAACTACACACAGAGCTTTAAACAACTGTGGCACACCACATCATCACACAGAGAGCACACAGAGGAGACATAGATGGTTTCCCTTCAGTGCTGAAATCCACTTCATTCTTATTCTAGTTCCCCCAGAGGAAGACTTATGCAACCAAAGTGCTTGGTGTTACACATGAAGAGATGAATAATCAAATAGTCCGCGGTGACTGGCTTATACTGACCCAGTCAGTGGGAGGAGCTTCGAGAGCAAACACAGAAACCATTTTTAAAATCTCTTCCCTTCAGCATCACCAACGCCTTGGTTACAGCCTGCAGCAGCGTGTCCATGTGTCACGTGGGTCACGTGAAAGCTTTCCTCAATGTGAAACATGCATGGAACATGTGTACACCAAGACACTATTTATAACATGTACACTCGATGCCACTGCCACCTCCAGGCATTAGAGGTGAGTGCTGAAAGACAGCCTCCCACAGTGCTGCATTGTCAGCTTGTTGGTGTATCAGTGCTTCCTTCCATATCAATCCATTGTCTGTTCGCAGTGACAGTGATGCGCTGCAGATTTAGTCTGTATCAAGGATGCAGCCAGGTCTAAACGTTAGCGCGCACGTACATCTGCTACCGCTCCTGATGGGAGCGCTCTCCTTGGTGCTGAAGCAATAGTAGGCCAGGTGTTGGCTGCAGTTGTTGGTGCAGAATGCTACACTCTACTGAGCGCAGCCGGGTGCTACTTTACCCCTGGCTGCACTCAGACCGAACCCCAATCCAGTCATGTGAAGGCTGATGAATTCAAACCTGCTACGGTGTGTCTGTCTTGGCTGATGGCTTATATAATGCCAGCCAATGTGACAGTTGACTTGGCCTCATGGTTGTTTTCATGTCTGGATGTGTGTTTTTGAACATGTGTCACTGTTTGCGTGAAAGCGTGCAGAGGTAGAGCACACCGTGTTCTTATACAGCCCGGGGCATAGGGACAAAATGCAGCTGTGGAGGTTGGCTCGAGGGGTGCTGCAGTTCAAACGCTGCCTGAATTTTAGCTTTGATGTCAAATCAACCAAGTGTTTGTGTGAGTGAGGGTGTGCTGAATTTGTGTGTGCATGCACAGTCGATTACACTGTTAAAATGGTCAGTTTGAAAAGCTCCAAATGGTGGAATGATGGAGAATCTGACATTTACATCCTCCCAGTAGTTTGTATGTGTGGCTGTCGTTTCATTTCACTGCCCCATTCCCTCAAATTAGTGGATCCAAAATGAGAGTGTGTTTAATTAATCTGCAAACAGCATATTCAGCGACTACAGCTAATTCCTCTCTGAGTATGTCCCTCCCCTTTAAGGGTCTCTAGCATTTTTCTGTCCTTAGCAGTGGCTGCAGAAATGATTGGTTCCTTCTAAAACACACCCCCTCCATCTCCTAGGCAACATTGATTCTCAGTCCAATTACTAGAAAGGAATCGGATCGGTGGTGAGGGCCTCCTCTCATGAGAAATATAGATCATTTTGACAGGAGTGACAGTCCAGACCCCATACTTAATTCCAGTGATATACAAGCCACATTCACAGTCCCACTCATACCCCACCCTTTCCACCTCATATAAGCTGAAATCTTCATATATGTAAAGCTGTAAGAGAGGCTCTCCCGCTTCAAGCTGATGAAAGAAAATATTTTTCACTGAATAATCCTGATGGAATGTTTTACAAACTTGTGTTCTCCAGTAGGGAAAAAATGCAAATGCAACAATATTACAGATGGCCCACAAGAGCTTTAGCAGGCATTTTACACATAATTTAATTGGGAGCTATTTATCATTTTTCCAAATTAAAAGAACTCTTTTGGTTTGTTTGTATCATATTGCACTAAACATTCCCAGGGATGGCCAGATCAGCACCCACCACTTATTTTTCAAGTATATGAAGGCAGAAATTTCTTCATGTAATATTTTACAACTTTGCAAATGCAAAAAGAAAGACATATAATCACATATAACCTAATTTTAAATGGAAGCCCCCTTTTTGTGCTACACTTGGACTTAAGGACAAGAGAGCTTAGAGACACCAAATAAGACATGGAGAGAGTCACGGGAAGATAGAAGAGGGTGGAATAATTGGACAGAAACGGATCAGGGATCACTGAGAGTGTCCAGAGTGGGGAGGACAGATAGAGCCTGAAACTTGAGAGCCACTGTGCTCAGTGCTGTCATTTGTATGCTCAGCACACTGCACCCAGTGCAGGGACTCTCTTAGTCCTGTTTACATTTGTACACAGTTATTTATTCTGCTCTAATTCAAGCCCTGCCATTCTGTGTGAGGGCTTGTCTTTCTGCTCTGTTGTCACAAAACACTGCAGCAGCACACGGGCTCACCTTTGCCAAGATCCCGTCACTTGACATGCTGGGGACGATTAAATGCTGCATCCAAATGAGGACCAAAAACTGCAACAGCAGAACCATGCATAGCTGTAATGTATTAGTCAGCCTACAGGCGCACACCCTGATCACAGCACAGACATACACTACATGCATGCACACAACAACTGCAGGGATGTATGTGAAGGTAGGATTATGCAGGTTCAGTGCAGGTATAACTTTTAACCCTCTTTTCACCAAGCTATGATATGGCCTGACAGTGAAAAAAAACACCTATATATAGACTGTAAGGGTTTAGGATCATTGTGTTTTTTCACGACATACACTGGTATATTATTTATGCTACTGTTGGTTAAGAAAGAAAATGTATGTACATATGATATATGGCATATTACCAACAGTGATCACTCAAGCAAATCATAAAAAGCACATAAATAACGAGCAGCTCTCCAGTGAACGGATAAACATTCTTATTAGAAATAGGAAATCCTTCCGTTTGACCCTTACCTGTGTCGAAGTGAGAACTGAAGGCAAAACTGGGATTGAAAAAAGCCGAAGACATGACAATTACATGTAGAGCAAAGACCATCCTCCTCGTCGCTTTTCAGAAGACAGCAAATGCCTAACCGAAAACAAGGGTCAAAAAATAAATTCCTGACTCAGGTGCGTGTGTAATTTAAGAAGCCTAACCTCTAACGGAAGCAATAATGCGCAGCATTTTATTCCAGCACACCTCATAGAGAGCCCCCCGAAAATCCTGCTTCACCTTCAGCTCGAGCAGACCTGGAGACAGATGTTGACAGTCGTTTCCATTTGAACACATCTGTGTGTTGACTTTTTGAACACTAAAATCATGAATCATGCCACGCGCTTTCTTTCTTTCGGCTATCTTTTGACAGAATCAGTTCATCTACTCGGTCACCGAGTGAAAGCCTTCTGTTATTTACACCGATTTTATACACTCTAAAATCTGGATTGTTCCAAAAAAATTTGGAAATATCCCATGTGTGTTTCTTTCAGAATAAAAACCTTCTAAACGCCCTGCCTTGTACTACATGTAACATGCCAGTTAATGGCAAAACAGTTGATTTGGGTTTAAAAAGATGCGACGGTAAGCGACGCGCATTTGGGATTCAGCTTCGGTAAAGAAAGACTGAGCGACATCTTGCACCACTGTCAAGGGACCAGGTTTGTAGAACTACTTCCGTTTAAGACTTTCACAATAAGAAGTCAATCACATAGTTTCTCTAAGAGACCTATTTTTATAATTATTTTAATCACGGAATTAGCTTGACTTCCGTAATGACCAAGGGTTCTCTGACGCACTTGACAAAATCGTTTCTTAAATTAAAAAAAAAATGCTGGTAGAGCAAGCGCGCGACCATTCGTGCACTGGGTCATGATCAACCTTAAATGAAAACGTTTTAGCCTAATTTGAAGTCATTTGCATTACCTTACTGTCTGCCTTGGAAACAAGGCATACCCAGGAGGAGGCAAAGAAAGGACGCTCAAACAGCCTCCATACACTCCATAGAAGGTAGTAGCTTGGTCTATCATGGTTTCATGATTAGGTCCTGTCACTGTTAGAATGCGCTGGGAATTGAAGACACATGTTAATTATTTTCGCACAGAATGGTAAAAGGCTGGTTTCACTGTGGCCAAAACCAGAATTAATTAGTAAAATAAAAGTCTTTTATCCCCCTTCGTCCATATTTATTTATTGCATATTTGTTTTGTTTAAATGTTTCATCAACCACATTTTAATATTAGATAAAGATAATGCAAGAAAATACAACATTCTGTTTTAAAGTGATGATTTCATTTATTAAAAAGGGCGGGGGGGTATCTAAACCTGCCTGACCCTATGTGTGCAAGGAACTGCGTTTAATAACTGGTTGTGCTGCCCCATACTTAATTCCAGCTATATACAAACCGCATGCACAGCCTAATTCTCTCTCACACCACTAGATGGCAAAGAGCGATCTTCACAATATGTTGAAGAGATTTATGAGAATTTATTCCAATTGTTAGTTGGTTTTAAAGCAGAGTGACACTGTAAGAAACTTTTTTAATTATCAAAAGCATCAAAATAAAAACAGACAACTTGTTAATAAATATAAATGTTAGTTAAAGCGCTTGATGCTCCTGCACCTCCTGAAGCTCCATTGTTCCACTGAAGGAAAAAGCACCCCAGACCATTATGGTGCCCCCTCCACTGTGTCGCGTAGAAAACATCTCAGGTGGGATCTGCTTCTCATGCCAGTAACGTTGGAAACCATCAGGACCATCAAGGTTACATTTTTCTCTTCAGAGATTAAAACTATCTTCCATCTTTCAATGTCTCATGTTTGGTGCTCTCTTGCAAAGTCCAAACGGTCAGTTCTGTGGTGTTCAAGGAGACGAGGACATTGAAGACATTTTTTGTTTTGGAAGCCCTTCAGTCTCAGATGCCGCCTGATGGTTATTGGGGGGGGGGGCATTCGGCACCAGTAACGGCCTTAATCGTCCAGTGTCTTGACGGACAGCCAATTGTATCCTCCAGCTCAGTGCTAGGGGGGATTATTTGGGGTTTTCCACTTGACGTCTTTGTTCCAAAACCCTCAGAATCATTTAACAAATTTCAAATGACTGTCTTACTGCGTCCTACCTCAGCAGTGATGGCACGCTGCAGGAGGCCCTGCTTATGGCTTATGCAGTTCAACAACCTGACCACATTCAAAAAGGGAAAATATTTTGGCCTTTGCCATCAGAACGTCATGACAGTGTGACAACCTGACAGAAAATGACAATGAATCCACATTTTTGCACAGATTAGGCCTGTTAAAGGCACGTGGTCCTAAACTTTTGATCAGCTGTAAAACAGCCTCTTTTAGTTTAAGCATTGTTTTCAAGAAATTGCATGTTCAAAAAATGTTTTGTAGCACTCCCATTTATCCTTGTTGGATGTTGAAGCTGGAAACCTTGTTAAGATCTAGGCAAAATATGATTTTTTGCCATCTTTCAAGTGATCTTTTGATCGGGACTGAATATTAAAAAATATAAATGTTTTTAGAGGGTTTATCTGCAGATGCTTAGTTAAAGTGCATAGAAACTGATTTAGAACCATTTATACAGTATCATTTGTCTTAAAAATTTGTATTATTTAATTTCAAGTTTAGTTTTTTGTTTTTTTAAGAAAAAAATGCTTGCATTCAATCTCCTCCCATTGCTAACTGGTTTACTGAAGTTAATATATGAAGTAAAAACATTACAATCTGACCTTATTAATATGGCCAAGTTTTACATCAAATCTGATTGTCTCTGAAGTATTTTATTGGTCTCGAAGCGATCATACTGTTACTGTATAATTTTAGAGTACTACTAATAATATCAGTAATGGTTTAAAAAAAGAACTGATGCTTTTGGGAAAAAAGTCTTTCCTTTTCATGTGTAAAAAAATTCTGCTGCACCAGATTTTCTAGATGAAATTATTATTATTTTTTATTATTATTATAGATTTTTCAGATTATTGTCTACATCACTTACTGTTACTGTTTCTGAACACCTTCTATTAATTTTCAGGCTCCAGCCTCCCTCCTCCTGTCCTGACGGTCTTCCCTCCATCCAGTGCTGAGCTTCAGACCAGTGAAGAGATTCAGTTAAATTTAGTAAAGAGAACACACACACAGGAGAATTTAATTTAATCATTTTTGAATTATGCAAGTAGTCTTATTCGTATAATCAATATAAAACACATAAAGTACATAAGTAAAATTCTGAAAATGCATGCTTTATCATATTTGTCTACTAGGTGGCAGCATTTGATAATTCTAAGTATGCATAGGCACACATGTAATTGGTTTAAACTGCTGGTTGTGCAGCAGCTTGCAAATCTTCACACTTCAGTGAAGCATCACCTCTCTACTCCTCCACCTCTTCCTGCCCAGGATGCACCTGTGGGTCTCATCCTCTCACTTAGAATACATGAAGAAATATAAGTCAATTGTATGAGATTGCCCCAGACTGAGAATGTTTTAGTAACCATTAATTAGCCACCACAGTCAACGTGTCACCAGGCGAAGCACTGATTTTATTTAAGTGTAGTGCAACAATAATCCAAACACAAAATCCACAGCAGTGATGATCCCAATTCCCAAGTTTCAGTGACTCTCCCAGATTCAGCTTCTCCACAGAAAGTCTCTCCAGAACTCTCACAGGATTTCTCCACAGTTATCTGCACACAGTAGGACAAAGATAAGTTTTCTTTACAGGTAAATGTGGTGATAGGGCCAATAATACAGTGGCATGGAGCACAAAGAGCGAAACCCTGTATCGGTGAGTGTATTTTTTTTGTAAAATAACTAAATAAATAAATAAAAGAATCCCATGACTGATATAGCTGCTGTGTCAGGAAGTGGTGTGTTTGCATTTTTGGCTCATCATCACCCACTACACAACGGAACCATTTAGAGAAAGAACATTTTCTCCAGTCTGAGATCATTTAATCCTTCCTTCTCCCCTCACATACACAAGCACGTCCACTGTCAGGAGCACTTCTATTTCCTAAACAAAACTTTCACTCTGACTTGAAGTTCTTCACTTATAGGACCCTGCAAAAAACCAAACAAACAATTTTATAAAGTCTACATTAAACACACTGTATTAATTATATATTTGTATTTCTAAATGAACAAATTATTCAATATATACACTTCCTCTCATTCAGTTAGCACTTTATCATTAGCTGGTTATTTAAACAGGACCATTCGTCACTCATTTGGTGTTTAGATATCAGTTAAGTCTCTCTCTACAGGTTTAATCCAGGTTGCCAGCTGTATGCATACATATATATCATTTATATATTTATTTTTTAAATCCATTGCTTAACCACTCCTTTTAGTGGCATCTCCAATAAAGTTATCGGTGATAGCAGGGTGGCACACAAAAGACAGGAAACTAGGATGAGTCACACTATTGCACATAGACCAGCACACCCACACCCACAGATAACAGAGGAGAGGTAGAGCACTCAAGAGGGAGACAAAGAGGACAGAGGCACCATGACAGTTTGTTGTCCATGTCCTTGACCTCACTGATTATAGTGTAGTTTATTTTAGACCTATGGTCCTAGTATTACAGCGTTTCGGGTAGCAAATAATACTGTTCTACTTTGTCTGCAGTTGGTTGTTGCACTAGTGTTATGCCACCAGGTGGCACTCTGTGACCTATTATTAGAAAGTTTCATTACCGCTTTAGGTGAACGCAGTTCCTTCTTTGTGTAAAAGTGTTTCTGTGTTGCATTCATGCAGAGGCGGCGAAAGTACAGACATTCTTAATGCAAATAGAAGTAGAGACACTTGTGTAAAAAATACCCAGTCAAAATCTGAAGTACTGATTCAGGTGGAAAACGTACAGGCTTTGAAATGTAACTAAACCTTCTGTTACATTAATGTAGGGTAGTCACCGGTTAAAGTGAGGTTTGGGGAGCCCTAAGTGTGTCACTGATTGAACACGATCAAACTTCTCCTTCTGCAGGTATCCATGTAAACATGCTGTTACTGACAGGAGGGCCTGGAAAACAAAGGTCCAGTGTGCTGAGGAGAATTTAACAAGTTTTGCTGTAACATGAATCAAATGGGTGAATTACAACCTCAGCATGCAGTCAAGTTCTATAGAGTCTTACTAATGACCTACTCGTGTTATTGAGGTGTGTTGCAGCAGGGACACATCGAAAGGTTTCAGGACACCTTGTCAAGTCTTTTTACACACAGCAAGTTTGTTGCTGTGTGTAATGTGGCTCTGTGTCTCTGAGGATATTCTAGTGCTTTCTGGCAACTTATTTCCTGACTCCATTTGGCATATATTTTTGATTCCTTTGGACTTGTTTTGGATTCTTTTCCTGTATCAACAACATTAAAACTTGATGGTTTGAAATTAGTTTAAAAAAAAAAAAAAAAGGTGCATCCTGTCCACAGCACAGATGTCACTTGGCAGTTAGTGACGGTAACATTGTAATAAGTTTGCAGTGGTTATTTTAGGGGTGAAAATCTTGACTTTAATGTGGACTGAATTACAGAGTAAAATGCATACTTTACATGTTTCTAATTAGATTAAAGACTAATTTGTCTTTTCATTTTTGCCTGCTTTTTACTGTCCTTTTCCTTTTCTTTTCCTCCTCTTCATATTTCCTGCTGTAGTTCCCAATGCTAACCTTTTGGAGGTTTTTTTTCAGGGTTTTCTTATTGCGTTGGTGGTGTGGAATATTGTAACCGTGGCACCTTCAGCTGATCTATTAGCTTTGCATCTTAGTGGGCCAAGTGTGGGTGGCAGGCAGGACATGATGTGGTGTGGAACCAGCTTCTTGAAACACTTTAACAGGTGTTAGAGCAACTGGTCGGTCGCTAGTATTTAGCCATCACAAAATATTTGCAGAATCATCACTATATCACCATATAATTGATACCCGTCAACATGATTTCACTTTCCTTTTCCTTAAATCCAAAACTAATAATAAAATGATATCTCAGGATTGGCAACTTTATCATATTTAGGAGTATTAATCTAGCAATGAGGCCATGTCTAGTCATACAAATGTCTTCTGTAATTAAAAATGCAAGTACAGCATATCTGATAACCTGGTAATTTGTGTTGAATGAATTTTTTGTTTGCTCAACAGTTGCACAACTACTTTCCAATGCTGTTCAGTTGGGTTTAAAGCCAGCAAAGAACTGATGGAGAACACCTCCACTAATAGGAGACAGATGGCAGCATTGACCAAGAGTTTGCAGGACACCCTTGATCCACAGTTGTGCAGAGTTTTGATGGATTCTTTTCTTGTTTGAAAGATTCAACTTCAGGTAATCACCTGATTTATTAAGTTCTCACTCAATTCTGTTAAAATTTTTGGATTGAAACAAATTTTAGAAAGAAATCTGCACATATAATTGCCAAGACCTAAATTGGATGAACTACATTTCCAAAGTATTCATATTATAGAGAACAATTTCTTCCTGTTCTCTAGTTGTATGTCATCTGGAAATATGAGTTATCACTATCACAAAGACAACCTGCTGATTTCTGTTGTCAACCTATTTAGTGCTGTCACAGAAACTACAGTTATTTACATATAAAGTTAAAAGGCTTAATATACAACATGTGCACCATTTCTGCGTTATTGCAAAGTTTAATAAGAAAATACTTTTCTATCTTTGGAGTTTAACTGTAATCACATCACTCTTGAAAGTCTTTCAGCCATTCTCACAATTATTGAATGAATAAATATTATAATAATATCTGTACACTAGAGAGCATCATTTCATAATTTGTTGTACATGATGCACAAGTTTCACTTGTTTAAAAAGCTGGTTGCAGACTTGCAAGTTACAAAAAAACCCTTCACACTCCGTTAGCGAAGCATCACCTCGACCCTTTTCTGTTTCTTCCTGCCCAGGATGCACCTGCAAGTTTCTGCAACTCATTTCTAACCTCATGTAAATAAAGAAGTATCAGCTTTCTGTAAAATAAAACAGAGCTGCTACTTACTGGAAATGCTTCAGTTATGATCATCCTGAAACAATTAGCTGAATACTGTTTACATTTTTTCTCTGATTGCATATCTCATGTACTGTTAAGAAAGACTAAACTGAGTCCAGGTCTGTAACTTCTTTTCAAGATGCACCTACAGGCCTCAGTATCTCATTTACAAAGTATCAACTATCTATAAAAGCAGAAAATAGCTTGAAAGTTTTGAATTGCTGTAGATATTTTCTGTATTTTCAGAGTTTGCTTTCACTGGATCTTCACCATCAACTGGGCATCACCTTTACAATAAGTCTGGTCTCATTGACTTATGAAGATTTCAGCAGTTCAATAAAGTTCAATTACAAGATCTGTACTTACTCCTCCAAATATCTCCATCTAAATTCTGTTCACCTATTAATTGTGCTCATTCTATCTAACAACCTCTTCCTATTGAAATGGCTGCAGATGTGCAGATTTCTCTTTCATCTTTCAGTTTCATCTCATTTTTAAATATTTAGATGATTGCATTTTTGTGGAAACCATAAATTTTGATGTCAGAGAATAGCGCTAAAGCTGAAATTGTCTACTTTACATTGCTTCAAAAATTTGACATATAATTGAAAATTCTGAATAAAGCACAAAAAAAAAAGGATCAAATATAACCAAGCATAACCCTGTTTCATTTAGGACGTGGAGAATGTAACCATTCCAATGTAAGAAACAAACAAACAAATACATAGAAAAAAATGGATGATCTTGCCTGCCTTAAGTAGACAAGCGCAAAACAGCACCAATAATAGTAATTGTCATGATGTGCAGTGTGGCAGGCAGGCAGGGGAAGTGGACCCAAAATGCAGGACTCAGACACAGAAGTAAAACTTAAAGTGCAGCTTTATTGCTGGGGAAAAACCTCACTAAACTAAACTCCACAAAAGACAAACAAAACTCTGGACAGAGGAACTAAAGACTAAAACACTGGAAAAGAACCAGCGTGGGAGACAAAACAAAACAGCGGGTTGAGGGTGAACTGACATTAACGACGCGACACTGGCACAAGGACACACTGGGCTTAAATACACTGAGGGAGTCATCAAGGAATGAGAAACAGGAGGGAGACACAGCTGAGAGGGTTTGGGCTAACGAGACACGGGGAGCAAAGCTAGACGCACTGACACAACCCAAGAACTAACCCCTCACAAAGAACATAGAATAATACTAATAAACAAAGCATAACAAAAGGATCAGAATACCAAACCATATTACAAAGGAATGTAAGAACTGAAAATGCTGGGTCAAAGTGACCCAGGAACGTGACAGTAATAGTACTAATAATACAGGCAAGACAAAAAAAATAAATAAGCTCCGCCTCCTGTTAGCTGTATTAAATAACCTCTCCACCACCATCTCTCCACTGAATACTTAGCCCACACTGACAACATGCTGGTGACTCTCTGTGCAATCATCACTTGTCTAACATGTAAAGAGTCTTACTTACAGTATAGCTTAAACCCAATTTTATATTCATTTGTCAGTGTGTTACTCTTGACCTTGTGTCTTCTTGTTGTTTGCAGGTGTGAGTGGTGTGACGGTGCTGACACAGAAACCTCCTGTTGTATCAGTGAGGAAAGGACAGACAGCCACCATGGACTGTAACCTGGGGACTGTTGATAACTACGTCTGTTGGTATAAACAGATTCCAGGAGGAGTTCCTCAGTATGTGCTGGATTTTTATCATAGCGATAGTTCTCCAACCTATGGCTCTGGGTTCTCTGCTCCAAAATTCACATCCACTCATCAGTCAACAACAGATTATAGTTTGATCATCAACAATGTGGAGGAGGGAGACTCTGCAGTCTATTACTGTAAGACATATGACGGCTCTGTTGATGAGTTCGTATCACAGTGAATTACACTGTGACAAAAACCTCCACAGAGATACTTCTGCTTTTTGATGCTCTTTTTATAAAAGACACAAAAAACAAACTCACTGTAATCCCACCACCTACAAATAGTGTTTTTTTCCTAGGTGCAGAATTAAGAGATTAAAGAAGAATCTCAGATAGAGCTCTTCAGTATGTACACAGTATTTCAATGGGGACAATCAGATGCTAATTGTTCGAATGAAGTTACCTGAAGTGCTTTAATGCTGAGCCTTATATTAATCTAATATTAACCAAAATGCCATAAAATCATATAGTGTAGTATTAAGTGGACACGGCCCTGAAAAATAAAGGCATTAGACTATGTGTCCTTAGGGGATAGAAATGTAGTAGACATTCGCCCACGTTTGCCTGCAGAGAGTAGATAATGGGGAACTGTGTTTTAGTGGAAAGTTAGTGAAATGCTGTTGTTTAGACTAGAATGGGCCAGCTTGGAATAAAAACTGTTAAGCGTGTGTCACCATTTTGAGATTTGCGGCAACGTGTCATTCAGGACGCATCTCCCTTCTAGAAGTATTGTGTAAGAGAATAAAGTGTAAAATGGTTTACTGAGCAGTGTGTTGTCTTCCATCGGATGTCTTTGAGGAATCAAAAGAACCTGGTGAAGTGTTGATATTTAACATAATTGACAGTTAAAAGCAGGAGACTCTGCAAAGTGTTACTGTGAAACATGGAGAGACTTTATTGGGGAGGACATAACACAGTGGTGAATACTGTGACAAAAAAAAAAACTAATAAAAAAAACTAAGTGACACCACAGCTTTTGTGAAATCTGAACATATTACATTCCCAAACACACAGTGTGGAACAAAACACAGAAATACTGAAATGAATGTAACAGGCCACACCTATAATGTTTTAGGTAATATAATTTGGTCAGTCCTAGAATCATAGAATGGTAGCAGAAACTACTCACTTTTTGTTTAAAATATTAATAGAAGTAGTAGTAGCAATAATAATAGTAATAATAATAATAATAATAATAATAATAATAATAATAATAACAACAATGTATTATTATTAGTAGTAGTATCAGTATTAGTAGTAGTAGTAGTAGTTAAAAAATTATATATAAATTATAAAAAATGATGGATGATTAATAAGAAAGGAAAGTAACCAATGAAATACAAACAAACAAAAACCAACAGCTCCTCCTTCCATTAGTTGTGTTAAATAGCTCTTCCAAATCTTTCACTTCTTAATTCTTTGCTCAAATCAACAACATGCTGGTGACTCTTTGTGCTCTCATCACTGCTCTAACATGTAAAGAGTTTGAGTTACAGTATAGCTTAGACCTCATGTTATATTCATCTGTATTATCTTGACTCCATGTGTTCTTGTTGTTTGCAGGTGTGAGTGGTGTGACGGTGGTGACACAGAAACCTGTTGTATCAGTGAGGAAAGGACAGACAGCCACCATGGACTGTAACCTGGGGACTGTTACTGACACTGGTGCCTTTTGGTATAAACAGATTCCTGGAGGAGTTCCTCAGTATGTGCTGTATTTTTATCATAGCGATAGTTCTCCAGACTATGGCTCTGGGTTCTCCTCTCCAAAATTCACATCCACTCATCAGTCAACAACAGATTATCATTTGATCATCAAGAATGTGGAGGAGGGAGACTCTGCAGTCTATTACTGTGAGACATGGGACGACTCTGCCAAAGAGGATGTATCATAGTGATTTACACTGTGACAAAAACCTCTTACTTTTCCTTCTGCTTTTTTAGACTCTATACTGATCACAGCGCTGTCAAGTATACTCAGTGTAATATCTCCAGCTGCATATAATGAATTTACAAACAAAAAATTGCTGTTTTTGATTTTCACTTATTTATTTCCACTTTTACTAACTACACTACGCATCAAATAATACACAGACAAGGGGTCGGCAGATTGATCTGATATCAATAGTATTGATACTTTACTTTCATCCTTTCCTTTTCCTTTGTCTGGTCTTCTCATGCAGGCAGTCACGCTTTGCCCATCGCCTGCACATGCCGAGGAAGGGCAAAGCACAACATGTTGTTCTGTGTTTAGTTGCACCATGCTCACATGACTCTGTGCCACTGAGCAGTGACATGCTGCACCGATTGACAGAGACATCATTTACACCTGTAAATGAAAATGGTACATGTTGGAAGGATTTTCTCTACTGTGGCAACAGCACCATCTTATATAAAGTCATGAAAGACCATGAGTAGGAGCAGAACGAAAATGCTGTAGTGATGACAGACTTACTGTACTTGGCAGAAAAAAAATCAACGGTGGCTCAGAATTAAACAAGCACTTTTTGAAGATTAATTTACACCAAACATTTGACAGACGGCAAAATCATTTCCAACACTCCAAAGGACAGCAAGGAGATGCTTTCCAGGGATACATTGACGGGTGCCTAAATACTGTAGACCTGAGGAAGGCTGAGAGTTCCTCTTCCCCAGCCAAGAACGAGATGCCATCTTCCTAGAGAAGTTCCCCGGCAGGCACCGCTGGAACACTCACTGCTGAAAATGCCTCACTGTGGGACTCGGTCAAGTCTCTAACTGAGAATGTGACCCAGCTCAGTGAAGAAAATAAGGATATAATTGGCTGTTTTTGACTACTTTTGTTTTTACCTCTATATTTCACCTTTAAAAACGATTTATCTTGCCTTGTTTGGTATCGCTCTTTTCACCACAACCTCACATGTCTGAATTTACTGTTATTTTTTTTTCATTTTGACATACTTAACACATCTGATGTAAAATCAGACAAAAAACATAAAATCAGTGTGTTGAGGAACCAGGGCACCCTGACAAGAAGGTATCGGTGGGCAAGAGACAAAAATAGGGTTGTTGTAATGCTAGTATGCAACCATGTAACCCTGGCGGTAGGGGTTACATGAATAGGATGAGGGACCTATGGATTCTTCCATACCCAACATCCAAAATGACGGCGAAACAACTAGCAGTTCAGTGTTCCAACATTTGAAAGAAGGGACTGCTCTCACAGCTAGAGATTGATGAAGTACAACATAAATGCTATGGCAGTGGGGAGCCAGGACGCCAGGTCAGGGGCGAGATATCATCACCCCACCCAAGATTGGGTACCAAGCCCCAAGCGCGATAGGAGAAGGATCGTTCAGTGTGAGAGGAACTAACTTGAAAGATAGGATCATGGCCAAGTTTGAAACCTCGATCCCCTGTAGCCAGTTACCAAGACTACGTGAAGTACCCTCAGAAGGTCTGCTAGATGATGTTAATGCAGCACTACGGACAATACCTACAGCTACCATTACCGAGACTAACAAGCTGATCTACAAGTTGAACAGCCACAAGGGGCAGTACCCTCCATGGAGAAGCAGGCTAAAGGCTAACATCAAGGTAGCACTGAGGGAGGTTAGTGGAGTTGCAGAAAGGTGCGATGAAGAAGGTGCCTAAGAAGTACAGGAACCTGTCCATACCTGAGGCTTGGAGCCTGGGCCAGCCGCTTGAAGAGATTTTTGTTAGAAAAACTTGTGTCATGACAGTTTGAAAAACATGTGTTGCCACTATATAATATACAAACTATACACTAGTGAGCAAGGGTTTATAGGTTTAAATGTATAAAGGTCAAAGTTACGGTGAAACTACATGTTTCTGACCCTGAATTAATTTGCATCGTCAGTCAGTGAAGCATTACTTCTCTACTTCTTCATCCCCTTTTTCCCAGGATGCACCTGCAAGAGTTCATTTATTATTTATATTTACAGTACATGTAAATGAAGAAGTGTCAGCACTCTGTAACACTCTACATGTTTAAACTATTCTAATTAGGAAAAGCGTAGACATTAAATGATTTTTCTCTTTAAATATACAATTTCACCTGTCCACACACATTTTATTTTCAATAATTATCCAAGCTTGACATATTTTTCTGTAAATATTCTCTACATTACATTTAATAAAGCTGATAAATTACATTATACATCCTGAGGTATTGATGAGTGAATTAAGGTCAGACTGTATACGGTTATTGATATTGGTTCCAGAGGAGTTCAGTGTAACTCCTCAACCTCAAGTGGATCAAGCTAAGCTATCAATTAAATGATTCTACTCAAGTCTATTATGACTTAGTAAAGTAAGCAGGAGGACAGGCCAAATTAAATTTCAGTGTCAACCAGTTGGCTGGGCCTCTCCCATATCTACTGATTAGCCGTTCTTTTTGGTTCTGTAACTGCTCATGAAAATAAAACAACTTGGTGACAATATAAGCTGGGACTCTATTAGCTAATTTTTTTGTGTACATACTGTATGGACCCTGTGTTCAGTTGTTACCCATATGGAAAAGATATATATAAATCTTATCTTGTATCTGTCTTGTGTGAAACTTGTATGAAAAGCATACAAGAGTGAAAACAGATATAAGATCCCTTGAAAAAATTTATAAATGAAACTTGTATGTTTTGGATACTTATTAATACAATATATGAAAGTAATGAGAAAGTGGCCACTTTCATGACTAATCATATAAGCCTTATATGATTCACTATATGAAGTAGGCCACATCTTATGCAAGTTTTTACTATTTCTTTTCCATATGGGTATGTATTTCTAAATAAAGTGATATTTTATAAAATATTCTACTACATTAACCATTCCACTTTCATGAAACTTCAAGGAAAAGTTCTGTTATTTTAGTGATTTGGATTATGTAATAATGCCATTGATCTGTAGTAAGGCATAGCACTTTGACTATTCTGTCTTGTAATTAGTGAAACATGAAAAAAAACATTCATATGTTTGTGCTATTTTATTTGATAACAACTCTTTATTTATATTATTGTTTTTTGTCTCCTCAAAGTTCATACATTTATACTGTGTCCTAATTTTAAATCTATTGCTCCATCTTTTTAGTATCAAGAATGTGCTGCCCACACCTAGAAATATTTCATTAATTTTAAGTTGGTCAAACATAGAGGGTTGGCTAGGTACTGCTCTGTGTTTGTCCAAACATACTAAGACACTAATCCATAATTTTAAAAAAGTCATTGTTATAGCATCAACAATACAGCTAACGGACATTAACAAAGTAATATTAAAGCTCCTCCTCCTGTCAGTCTCTCTGAGTTTCAGTTATATATTAAATGGTTCACACCTCCTCTCTTCATCGTACTTAGACAGTGCAATCTCTTTCTAAGTCCATTCTCAGCTCATACTGTCAACATGCTGGTGACTCTCTGTGTTCTCATCGCTGCTCTAACATGTATGAGACCTATTTATACTTCAGACTAATCTTAGTTTAGGTGCTGGATTCACATATCAGTGTGCTTCATATGACTCCATGTCTTATTGTTGTTTGCAGGTGTGAGCGGTGTGACGGTGCTGACACAGAAACCTATTTTATCAGTAAGGAAAGGACAGACAGCCACCATGGACTGTAACCTGGGGACTGTTACTGGCAGTGCTGCTCGGTGGTATAAACAGACTCCAGGAGGAGTTCCTCAGTTTGTGCTGAAGTTTCATCATAGCTCTAGTTCTCCAACCTATGGCTCTGGGTTCTCTGCTCCAAAATTCACATCCACTTATCAGTCAACATCAGATTATCATTTGATCATCAACAATGTGGAGGAGGGAGACTCTGCAGTCTATTACTGTCAGACATGGGACAGCTCTGTTAAGGAGTACGCATCACAGTGATTTACACTGTGACAAAAACCTCCTCACTAATACTTCTGCTTTTTGACACTCTTCCACATCCTGATAACTGAGAGATCAAGCAACTCAGTGTTAACCCACCAACTGCAGATAATGTGTTGCAGTTTTTCTCAAACAATTTTTGCTCATTTCTCAAAGCAGAAAAGTCATAGCACTTTCCAATCAGTTCTAAAAAACATGATAATGAATAAATGTAAAACTTTCACCACCCTATAAAGACAGAGTCATCAAAAAAAAAATAATTCTCAAAACATTACTAACTTTGGAAACAGTTCTGCATTAATGCAGGTCTAATAGTGCAAACATTTTTCAGAAATAAAATATGAAGGAACTTTTGGAAACGTTACATAACTAACGTAATGGAGAAAAGCAAATTGTTACTCATGAAACTCTATGCATCAGAAAGCAGGCAAAGAAAATATAAAAAAAACTGAGAACGTGGCACCAACTAATGTATAGTCCAGTACAGTCACGGTACATAAATTCAACAACCACTTTATTAGGGACACCTGTTCCAGTGCTTATTATAGTGATCCAAATATCTAATATCTAGTAACTTGAAGCTAGCAATGTACATATCTAGATATGGTCAAGACAGACTGCAGAAGTTCAAACCGATCATCAGAATAAAGAAGAAAGATGACTAAATGTGAGATGGTTATTGTTGTTAGACAGGCTGGCGTGAGTATTTCAGACACTGTTAATGTACCGGGATTATTTTTTTGCACAACCATCTTTAGGGTTTACAGGGATGGAGGACTCAAATTAGAAAATATCCAGCGAGCAGCAGTTTTTGGTGCAATGTTTCAAAACAAGCTATGCAGAAGAGCATCTTTGGGAGCACCGTACATCTGACCTTGAAGCAGATGGGCTACAGCAACAGAAGGCCAAAATGAGAGCCACACCAACAGCTACAACAACTTTTTCAAGAATATTATTTTATGACAGACTTGAGCCTGAATGATGAATATGAATCAGAAACATGTGAAACAATGTGAACAACAATGCGAAACTGCTCATGAATCATTTAATCTATGAGTGAAAGTAGTCTTCTTGAATCTCCTCCTCCTTTAGTTTGCCTCTCCTCTTTATAAGCTCCAGCTCTCTTCTCCTACTCACATATCGCTAAACAAACAAGATCATTTACACTTCACTCTGACAACATGCTGTGGATCCTCTGCACTCTCATTACTGCTCTAACGTGTAAGATCTTCTTCTTATTCCATTTTTTAGTCCATATTTAGAGATAAACTTTAAACTTCTGTTTTTTCTGTGTGTTTCCTGGCAGATGTTGATGCAGTGATCGTTTTGACCCAAACACCTGCTGTCCACACAGTTTCTCCAGGTCAAGAAGTTGTTCTCAACTGCAACATAGAGAGAGATGATGGGAATTATGTTAGATGGTATAAACAAGTTCCTGGAACGGTTCCTCAGTATGTTCTAAGTTTTCATTATTCTGACAGCTCACCCAGCTTTGGAACAGGATTCTCCTCAGACAGATTCAACTCTAAATCCTCATCAGACATTGATTACCAGTTCATTATCAAGCGAGCAGAGACAGGAGACTCTGCAGTGTATTACTGTCAGACAAGGGATGACTCTGCTTCTGCACCCGTATCACAGTGATTCAGGCTGTGACAAAAACCTCCTCATTAGTACTTCTGCTTTTTGAGAAACTTTCACATGCAAAAAAAAAAAAAAAAAGACCCATAAAAAACCCCCTGTAATGTGTTATTAAACACTAAATCCTCCATTTTTAAATCATTTTTAATCTTTATTATTAAAGGCATAAAGAGGAAAGCACTGAAATATGTACATCTCATTTACTCACATCAACCCGAACAGATCACATAAATCAAACTATCCAACATATAGTATTATATGTTGCTCCAAGCTATTTTTAATAACAGAAATTTTATAGACACTACTCACAGGTCTAACTGTCCAACAGCAGTTTAACTTATCATTTAAAATAAAGTGTAATTAACATGCAGTTTAAAAAATATATATAAAGCTATACTGAAGCTAGTTTAGAACTTCTAGACCATGTTCATTTAGTTTTGATTATTCAGAAACATATTTTTAAGGCAGAAGGAAAATATGGAAGTGTGAGGATAAGGACACTAGTGACAAATGTTTGATTCTTTTACAACCATTTTTAAGAACATGGTGTGATTTATTGTAGCTATTGTATTATTATGGTATATATTTTTCTATCATTTGTAAAAATGATGACGATCAAACTGACTGACATAATACTCATGAGAAGAAAATATACAGTATTTACTCAGTGTCTTTTCTGCACACTGCAATTCTGTCAAGAATACTTGAATGCGTTTTAAGTATTTTACTTGTTTAAATGATTAGCACTAGTGCTCATAAACCACAACATAATGATCTGTGAATGTGCTTGAAAGCGACTGTTTACAGTACACAGCAGGTATGTTAAAAATATGCTTCTCTGTTATCTGAAATAGAAATTACAAAAACTAAAAGTTTTTTTATTTGCAAAAACTAACAAATCAAAAAAATACATTCCCCAATCAAACAAAACAAACTTTGTTATTGATGACTGATGAATAAAAAGAACAAAAAAGAATGCAGTACAGTAGAATTGTATTGCATGGGATCATTTTACAAATAAACTAATGCCAACAAATAACTAAAGCACAATAAACAATAAACATTGAGCTTATTTGAAATTCATCCATCCATCCAGTCGCTTCCGCTTATCCTTTTCAGGGTCGCGGGGGGCGCTGGAGCCTATCCCAGCTGTCATAGGGCGAGAGGCGGGGGTACACCCTGCACAGCATCAGGAAAAAGGAGCACGAGAAGCTTGAGAAATACCAAAGGCTCAGAGAAGAGCTCGAGAAGATGTGGAGGGTTAAGGTAACAGTGGTCCCAGTGGTAAT
>NW_005187559.1:1373486-1375099 GCF_000239375.1 Pundamilia nyererei
AGGAATTCGTGTTTTGTATTAAATCAATAAAAGCATTGGTTTGAAAAATGTGTTTTCTTGTGAGTAAATAAGAAATTGTGTCACTGTCAGCAGACATTTAATGTAACTGAAATGAACTGGGAAATTTTAGAGAGGGGAACAAAGAAGAAAAAAATTACTCACAAGCACACAATTTTTAAACGTATTGTTCCCATTGTTAAAACATAAGTATGTTCTGAATTACGCGTTATGTAATATTTGTACACTAGAGAGCATCATTTAATAATTCTTCCTCAGTAAGAGAGAGGGCAAGTGTCACTGGTCTAAAATGATTGTTGTAGACTTGATGTTTCTTCATGTCCAGGATGCAGCTGCAGATCTTAGTAACTCATTTATAACCTCAAGTAAAGTATCAGCTCTCTGTAAAATAAAATACAGTACTGTTTACTAGCAATGTTTCAGTTCATATCATTTGACCATTCAGAGAAAGCTGAACACTGTTCGATTTTTGCCTAAACATAACTTTATTTACTTTACTAAGGAACACTAAATGGAGTCCAGTTATGAAACTAAACCTGTTACACCCCGGCCTATGGGAAAAAAAAGAAAGAAGAAATTATAATGCCCCCGCTCCCTGCTCCCAATCCTGCCACAGTATTGAAGTTTCACAACAACCGGATATGTTTTTTAATTTCGAAAGATTGAAAGCATCAGCGTGGGCATGGCCAAAGCAACAAAAATATACTCTTGAAATGAAACAGAACTGACTTACCTATAACGAGAAACCCGAAAGAAAATGCAGGCCTCTTACCCGTCTCCCTAACATAAACAGGAGATAAAGGTCTTAAAAGAAAAAGGCTTCCCACCCCTACAACTACCAGATCAACATGAAAAGGTCTATTTACACTATTTCCAATATATACAAGACAACCAAGCTCTTCTCATTACAAACACTTGGTCACACACATAGCACGCTACACAAGACACAGGGCTAAATGCACAGCTTGTTTGGAAGCAGGAAGTAGACAGGCCGCCAGTCTTGACAGGTCCCACTTTAAAACCAGCCTCAGTCCATCCTCCGCCAATGATCCGCCTTCACCTGGAACTTACAAATGCACAAACAACACACATGATCATGACCTGGGTCATAACAAACCTTTCTGCATCATTTTTCTGTTATTTGCTGTTTTGCATTGAACATTAAACCCATTACAAATAACCAGTAGGTAAGTCTGTCTCATTCAGGATGTAGCTTTTTTACAAACTGTATTTTTATTATTTATTTATCTAAAACGGTATTTTTCATTTTCTGGTATTTATTTAATTATTTAATTAGATGATCTCACTGTCCTGGTATCATGAACTTTAATAATGATGCTAATATAAGCAATTATCCATAGATATCTAAGAGGAACAAAACTAAATGAAAAACACAAAACACTGGGCAGAAGACCTGTGACCATGACACATGAAGGCAATCCATTTCACACTTTGTGAAAAGGCATCTCCTTTACACCTTTGCAAGAAAGTCATCCTCTCATAAAGATTTCCCTTACAAAGACTTGTTTTACAATGTTCATCCGTTGTTCAAGACTTGGCAGTACAAGTTTATAGAGTTCTTTGTGTTGTTTTTT
>NW_005187559.1:1375458-1379505 GCF_000239375.1 Pundamilia nyererei
TGTCTCTTGCTGTTGTGACCTACATTGCTTTTAATGTGTAACAAAAACACAAATTCGATTTTTTCCTGCAAAATTCTCCCCTGTTCTTTGAGCTTGTGTGTCACCCAAATACAAATAGCAAAGGAGGATTGATCTGCTATGTCTAGTTCTTATTTCCCATTTTGTTTTATTGTCAGTATTATTCCCTTTGTGCTTCTGGAGGCCTTGGTATGCTTTTCCATCCCATGTTATGATGACGTAATAGGGTGAAAGGAGGAGACACAGCTCCTCCTCCTGTTAGTTGTATTTAATGGCTCCTCCAGCACCTTTTCTTCAAAGGTGCTTCAGTTCTTAGTTCACGTCGACATCATGCTGGTGACTCTCTGTGCTCTCATCACTGCTCTAACATGTAAATACTTTGACTATTATTGCACACATATATACTAATGTCCGTGTGTTTCTCTTGACTCCATGTCTTATTGTTGTTTGCAGGTGTGAGTGGTGTTACAGTGGTGACACAGAAACCTGTTGTATCAGTAAGGAAAGGAGAGACAGCCACCATGGACTGTAACCTGGGGACTGTTACTGACCAGTCTGCTCGGTGGTATAAACAGACTCCCGGAGGAGTTCCTCAGTTTGTGCTGAGGTTTTATCATAGCAATAGATCTCCAACCTATGGCTCTGGGTTCTCCTCTCCAAAATTCACATCCACTCATCAGTCATCATCAGATTATCGTTTGATCATCAACAATGTGGAGGAGGGAGACTCTGCAGTCTATTACTGTAAGACATGGGACAGCTCTGTTAAGGAGTACGCACCACAGTGATTTAGACGGTGACAAAAAACTCCTCACTGATACTTCTGCTTTTTGACACTCTTCCACATCCTGATAACAGAGAGATCAAGCAAACTCAATGTAAACCCACCAACTGCAGATAATGTGTTGTCTGCAGTTTTTCTCAGTCAAGTTTTTGCTCATTTCTTACAGGAAAACCATTATAACACTCGTTATGTAGTTCTCAGAAGAGTTAGGACATTTTTTATAACACAGGCTCACCGGTGCAAAACACACTTCGACAATAAAAAAAAAAAATCCTTTTTGCATTTGCCAAAACATGAATAGTCAGTCAATCACTTCAAAACTGGGATGAATGAATGTAAACCTTTCACCACCCTATAAAGACAGTCATTGAAATGGATTTTTTGTGTTTGTTTTTTTCCTTCTCAAAACATTACTGACTTTGGAAAGAGTTTTGTAAAACTGTATGCATAATGTAGAGTAAAAAATATTCCAGAAACAAAAATGAAATGTCAAGATATTTGTTGAAACTTTACATAACTGATGAAATGGAGAAAAGCAAAATAATACTTGTGAAACTACATACACCAGAAAGCAGAAAAAGAAAATCTGAGAACATGGCATGAACTACACTATAGTCCAGTAAAGTCACACTACATACATCAGCAATCTCTTTTTTAGGTATGCCTATTCCGCTGCTCATTACAGTAACCCACATATCTAACCAGCATTTCACATCAGCAGCAACTCAAAGCATTTAGCCATGCAGCCATGATCAAGACATTATGCTGGTGTTCAAACCGAGAATCAGAATAAGGAAGAACGATAGTTGATGTCAGACATGCTGGTGTGAGTATTTCAGACATTCTTGATGTACTGGGATTTTCCCGAATAACCATCTCTAGGGTTTACAGAGAATGGACTCAAATGAGAAAATATCCAGTAAGCAGCAGTTCTCTGCTGAAAATACCTTGTTGATGTCAGAGGAGACTGGCCATAATACTTTGAGTCGATAGGAAGGCAAAAGTAACTCAAATAACCATTAATTACATACAAGCAATGCAGAAGAGCATCTTTGAAAGTACAACATATCTGACCTTGAAGCAGATGGGCTACAACAACAGAAGACCACACTGGGGGCCACGCCTGTCAGCTAAGAGCAGGAAACTGAGGTTACAATTTGCACTGTTTCACCAAAATTAAAGAACAGAAGACTGAAAAACACTACCTCTCACAGTGTGTTACTGGATTTGCTGTTTCATACATATGTGAATAACATTTGCAGTAATTACACTGAAAACATTAATGCAATGCTGGAATTCAGGAATGTGAGTGACTGTGAATTGTGACTGACAGAAGTACAAAGAGATTTGATGAGTCGTCAAATTCAAGTGAAATGGTGCATGAACACAGTTTTTAACATACACTATTATAATAAATAAACAAAATAAGTAACATAAACGTCATAGACAGTATTCTCAGTTTTTACAACATGACAGCTGTTGCACTCCAGCTGCACTAAGGTTGTCAGTAATGTCAATAATCAAATTTAAAACAAATACTCATTAATAATGCAGCTACACAAAAATAAAATGTTATAGTGAATTTAACTCAGATCTTGTAGAGTGAGAGAATCTTCCTTTAAATTTAGTTTGTATTAATCAGAAACACATTTATAAGGCAGAGGGTTTTTTAAATCTAATAATCAGCGTTTGAACAACACTTAACATTTCCACTCATTTGCAGCAAATATAAACAGATTGATGAGGGAAATGACATGTTGACAAAGCATTTAGAATATGCCTCTTTATTGCTTGTGCTGTTTGCTCATTGCAAAGTTTACAAGTTAGAAATCAGTATAAAGCAAACTGCTTAAGTCACGTGTTTATTTGCAGATATTAAAACGAACTGCTATTTTTCATACATCAAATAAAAGCATTAGATATTAGATATACAACATTTGTTTTCCTTTTTAAAAGCGAAGAATACCGTTTCAAAGTAGCCACTAACATAAATTCAAAATGACTAACCTCAAATTGTTACATATAAGTAAGATGAAGATTCGAGAGCATAATCAGTGTGTAACCACATATGTAAAATTTCCACTCTTACTCTAAATAAGTGCTCCAAAAATGTATGTGTTTCCATATCTGTAGACTGGCAAGTAACATTACACAATTCTGCCTGGCTACACAAAGAGAAATGTCTAAAACGTTGGTTGTAAATTTGTAAATAAATCTTCACACTCAGTTAATGAAGCATCACATCTCCTCCTCCCTCTCTTCCTGTCCAGGATACATCTGCAGTTCTCGATGTCTTTTATAACTTCATGCAAATGAAGTTGTGTCAGCTCTCTGTAAAGTGAGATGGAACTTTCCTGGATTATAAAATGTAATTCATATTATTATATTTTCAGGCTGCATTTTACTATAATTTGGTAAATTAGAGGCAGTTAACTGTTTAATTCTTTGGTTTGGTCCATTAACTTCCCATGATAAAATAAACTAAATGGAGTTCAGCTCTATAACTAATCTTTACTGCAGCTCTACTCTCAACTCTACTCTTATACAGTTCACTTGGTCTTCAGGAACTGCCTGTATGTTCTTTCCTCATGAGTATTGTCGTGTACCAGTAGGTATTAGTAGGTACAGGACTGCACCACTGCACCAGTGCAGGATTCGACAATGTGTCCAAGGATTATGTCTGATACCTAATGACAGTCAGGGTGCTGTTGGCTAGCCTGTAGAGGTCTGTGTGTCACTATTTGGCTATGCCTCCCCAGACCATCACTAACTCAACACGAGTGGTCACAATGGTCATCCTGAACAATGTTACAGGCAGCTTAACATTTTAAAGGCTTCTTGTAGGGCTCTCACAATGCTCATCCTGTTTGTTCTTCCCTACACAAACAACTGATATCAGTCCTGCTGATGGGTTAGGGACCTTCTGCACCCCCGTCCACCTGTCCTAGAGTAACTGACTGTCTCCTGAAATCTTCTCCATCCTGTTGGGACTGTGCTGGGAGACACAACAAACATTCTGACAATGGGACATATTGATGTGCCATACTGGAGGACTTGGAGTCCAGGTATTTCTTCATGCTACCAGCTATGACACTGAGCCTAGCCAAATGCAAAGCTACTGAAGAAACACTCAGAAAAAGTAAAAGGGGAAAATGTCAGTGACTTCCACGTGTAAAATCATTTCTGTTTTGATTGTTCTTTCATTATTGCCTGTGTCGTGCACCTGTTTTGGCTAATTAGGTTCT
>NW_005187559.1:1380895-1382279 GCF_000239375.1 Pundamilia nyererei
AATGAAAACAAAACACAGGGCACAAGACCCAGGACCATGACACATGAAGGCAATCCGTTTCTTCCACTTTTGTGAAAAGTCGCCTAGACCTTTGCAAGAAGGTCATCCTCTTATAAAGATTTCCCTTTATATTCCAGTTCTTTGTTTTATTTTTTATTTTATTTTTTGTAACCAAACAATGAGCAATATTTAGCATGAGTACAGTATTGATCTTTTTTTAATCACAACAGCCTCTTGAATTACTCCAAAATACAGCACCATGGTCTCTACAGGGATTTCACAGTCTATAGCTTCTTTCTTTGAGTAAGACTTGTATTGTTCCAAAATATTATGATTTTATTACATTTCCAGAGGTTTTGTGAGTGGGTGGCATTTATGTGACCAGACTGTCTCTTGACTTTGTAACTTATACATTCCTTTTAAGGTGTAACAAAAACACAAATTAAATTTTTTCGAAGTAAATTCTCTTCAATTATTTCACATTGTGTGTCACCCACATAGCAGTTCAATCCTCCTTTGATATTTGTATATCTAGTTCTTTTTCCCATTTTGTTTTAATATCAGTATTATTCCCTTTGTGCTTCTGGAGGCCTTGGTATACTTTTCCCATTTTTCTTTTGTAATGTTTCAATTGAAATATATACATCATGTTGTTAATAAAAAATAAATGAAGAAAAAAGAAAATAAATATTGTGATGATGTAATAGGGTGAAAGGAGGAGACACAGCTCCTCCTCCTGTTAGTTGTATTAAATGGCTCCTCCAGCACCTTTTCTTCAGTTCTTAGTTCACATCGACATCATGCTGGCAACTCTCTGTGCTCTCATCACAGCTCTAACATGTAAAGACTTTGACTTATATACCACACATATATACTAATGTCGGTGTGTTTCTCTTGACTCTGTGTCTTCATGTTGTTTGCAGGTGTGAGTGGTGTGACGGTGGTGACACAGAAACCTGTTGTATCAGTGAGGAAAGGACAGACAGCCACCATGGACTGTAACCTGGGGACTGTTACTGACAGTGCTGCTCGTTGGTACAAACAGATTCCAGGAGGAGTTCCTCAGTATGTGCTGAGGTTTCGTCATGACTGGAGTTCTCCAACCTATGGCTCTGGGTTCTCCTCTCCAAAATTCACATCCACTCATCAGTCAACATCAGATTATCGTTTGATCATCAGCAATGTGGAGGAGGGAGACTCTGCAGTCTATTACTGTCAGACATGGGACACCTCTGTTAATGAGCACATAGTATCACAGTGATTTACACTGTGACAAAAACCTCCACACAGATACTTCTGCTTTTTGATGGTCTTTTTTATAAAAGACACACCCAACAAACTCAGTGTAATCCCACCACCTTCAAATAGCGTTTTTTTTTTTTTT
>NW_005187559.1:1389626-1396105 GCF_000239375.1 Pundamilia nyererei
TATATATATATGTACTGGGACTTTCCTGCTCAACCACCTCTAGGGTTTATGGGGAATGGACTGAAATGAGAAAACATCCAGTGAACAGCAGTTCTTTGGTGAAAATACCTTGCTGAGGTCAGAGAAGACTGACCATATTACTTTGAGCTGATAGAAATGTAAAAGAAACTCAAATAACCACTCAATACAAGCAAGCTATGTAGAAGAGTATCTTTGAAAGCACAACACATCTGACCTTGAAGCTGATGGGCTACAGGAACAGAAGACTACACCTGTCAGCTAGGAACAGGAAACTGGGGCTATAATTTACACTGTTTCACCAACATTAAACAACAGAAGACTGAAAAACACTGAACTCGAATGACTGCAGTAACCAGATCTCAGTCCAGTAGAACAACCTTGAAACATGCTTGAAAAGGAAATTTGGAAGAGCAGCTGTGACAAAAGAGTGTCTCATTAATATGCAGCTAATCAAAAACAATGTTATAGCGACTATAGATCATAGTGAGATAATCTTCTTTTAAATTTAGTGTGTATTAATCAGAAACACATTCATGAGGCTTTTTCTAATCTAATAATCAATATTTGAAATATCTGACCTGTGAATGTAAGCTTTTTTTGTTGAAACTCTTCCCTGTGATTTTCTCTATACCCAGTGTCTTCAGGAGCTTTCATATCTCTTCTCTTCTAGATGCATTTCTGTTAACCTCACTTGAATGTTGTTCAGAATGACCTAATCCTATTTTCTAAATGGTTTTTACTAGTGCTCAGAAACCACCAAGAGAACGTGAGAGAAAATGAGAGTACAATTAAATAGAATAGAATAGAATAGAATAGAATAGAATAGCCTTTATTGTCATTGTACAGAGTACAACGAAATTGGAGTGCCACTCCCTTGGTGCAAGTGTCAATAATAAATATAAATGTAAAATATAAAAAGTACAAAAAAACAATCGTAAGTACTCAAACAATAGTATGTACAATATATAGGATAGCAGCATTAATATAAATATCATAAATATAAAATGATAAAGTTAACAGTAGATTTTCTTTTGCTGATCTAAATCCAGATACTTTCAAGAAATATAACAACACAATATTTTAATCTTATTTTATCTTTACAAACACCAAGTGCTATGTACAAATGTGCAGGGGTAGGGGCTCCGGGGAATCCAGGGGGAAAAGACGGGGTTAATCACACTCGTGCCACGTCCTGTTTTATTTTGATGGCCCCTTGCTTCCCCTGTGATGTTATGTCTAATTTGTTCCTGCTGTGCTTCTATTTTCTTTATCAGACTTTTGTGTATATATTGTGTCAGTCGTCCCTTGTCCCTCATCCGACTCTCTGACTGTGTCTCAGTAGTTTTCCAAGTTTAGGCTATTTTTGCATTCTGGTTTCTCTTTATTTTATATTCTGGTGTTCAGCCCAAAATAAATGGCTCATTTTCTGTTTCCAAGTTTCCTGTTTCCCTGTGTTGTCTGTGCATGGGTCCACACCTCGCTTCATGCGATCTGTGGGCAAGTGGGCAGAGGTAGGAGATTCTGAACATCCTTCATGTGTTTTCAGGCTCCAGCCTCTCTCCTCCTGTCCTGACAGTCTTCCCTCCGTCCAGTGCTGAGCTCCAGTCCAACACAGCTTCTCTGGTCTGTCTGTCCAGTCAGTCTGTGTCTTTTGCAGATGTGAGCTGGTTGGCTGCTGGGAGTCCAGTGAGCAGTGGGATCTCTACCAGCACTGCTGTTCAGAGACCAGACCAGACTTACCAAATCAGCAGCTCTCTGACCATCCAGACATCAGACTGGAACATGAATAAGGTTTATACATGTAAAGTGTCTTTGGGCTCACAGACTTCAGAGAAAACCATCAAGAAGTCAGAATGTCCCACTGAATAGTCGAGGATCACAGTGTGCATTTAAAATCTGCTTCTTTACTTCTCTTGCTGTTTGCTCATTACAAAAGAATCCACTCATAAGAACATCATTTTTAAAATGTATTTTTCCCATAGTTGAAACATAAGTATATTCTCAAATACATGCTATGAACACTAGATTTCATTATTAAGTAGGAGAGGCCAAGTCTCACTGGTTTAAAATGTTGGTTGTAAGCTTCAATAATATCTTCACATTTAGTGAAGCATCACCTTTAAACTCCTCCCTCTCTTCCTGCCCAGCATGCAACTACAGGTCTTAGTTTTTCATTCATAACCTCATGTTTTCAGCTTTCTGTCAACTAAACTGATCCTACGATGTGAATTGCTGCTTACTGAAAATGTTTCAGTTGCAGTCATTTGGTCATTCACAAACTGTTTTATTTTTGGACAAACATAACTTTATGTATTGTGAAGAAAGTCTAAATAAAGTAATAAAGTCTATATTCATTTTCTGTTGTTTTCTGAACCTTGTGCTGCTGTAACAAGTGAATTTCCATTAACCGCTTAAGACATCACATTAATCCCTTTGGGGTGGGATCAGGAAGGGCATCCAGTGCCCCCCACCGAATCAAACTTGCAGAGCTTCTGGCTGTTGTAGCATGGCACCAAATGAAATCTGTCCCCAAAATGTTCACGGACAGAGAGCAGGCATACAGAGCGCTGAAGCTGAAATTTAAACTTAATATCACTTGTTGAGGAAATTTGCAATCTAATTTAAAATAACCAAATTTAAATAAAACCAATCACAATTGTTTTTTTTAATTTATTTATTACTTTTTATTTAGTAATTTTTTAAAATTTTGATTAAACTGATTGTTGGTAACAATGTCACTTACAAAAAGATAGCATCTCCTTCAGCTGACATGATGTAATTTAAATGCTGTAAAAAAAGTTTGACATATTTATCAGTTTTATTTTTACAGTTTATTTTAACTTTTAAATCTTAATGTCTTTTCAAAGTGTGGGAATTCCAAGCTGCAAACTGTTTCTGTTTAAAAAAAACAAAACTGTTTTCATACATCACATTTGTGAACAGGCCCATCTTATTTACAGATATTTAGTTATTTAATTAGACGATCCCACTGTTGTGCAAAGTCACTACAAATGTTGAGGTGCCAGAGAATAACCTGCTGTGAAAATAATTTTCACAGCATTCTAAACTTAATAATAATAATATTAATAATAATAACAACAACAACAATAATAATAATATCAATAAAACGGGGGAAAAGAAAAAAACTCCAATGCTCCTCCTCCTGTTAGTTGTATTAAATAGCTCTTCCACCATCATCTCTCCACTCAGTTCTTAGCCCACACTGACAACATGCTGGTGACTCTCTGTGCTCTCATCACTGCTCTAACATGTAAAGAGTCTACAATATACGAAGAAGAATGGATCTCATGTTAGATTTAAATGTCAGTGTGTTTCTCTTGACTCCATGTCTTCTTGTTGTTTGCAGATGTGAGCGGTGTGACGGTGGTGACACAGAAACCTGTTTTATCAGTGAGGAAAGGAGAGACAGCCACCATGGACTGTAACCTGGGGACTGTTACAAATAATGTTGCTGCCTGGCATAAACAGATTTCAGGAGGAGCTCCTCAGTTTGTGCTGAGCATGTATCATGGCTGGAGTTCACCAACATATGGCTCGGGGTTCTCCTCTCCAAAATTCACATCCACTCATCAGTCAACATCAGATTATCGTTTGATTATCAAGAATGTGGAGGAGGGAGACTCTGCAGTCTATTACTGTCAGACATGGGACAGCTCTGCTAACAGTGGGGTATCACAGTGATTCACACTGTGACAAAAACCTCCTCACAGATACTTCTGCTTTTTGATGCTCTTTCACATCCTGATAAAAGACTCCTCCAACAAAGACACACTGACACTCCACCACTTTCGAATACTGTGTTATTTGTTCTTTTAATTGAAAAAGAAATCTTAAAAATATGAATCATCTTATTCTTACTGTATATAACTAAAAATTATCTAAAAGTAATAAACATACATCCAGCAGCAATAAATATAAGAAATGTGTGATGTTTGAGGATAAGGACATTTGTATTTATGTATTTATTTATTTTTGCCTGTCCTGTTTGGATCTTTAGCCATCAGAATTGTTGTCTGAAGGCCAAGCAAGATGCCAAGCAGATTCACTTTACCAATTGGATCATCATGGCCTTGCCATATTTGTCCATTTGATTGACTTTTATTATAATTATGTATTTATTTGATTTGATTTTCGGTTGTTACAGACGGGACAGACATGACTGGGGGATAGGACAGGGAGAAAGAATGAAAGAAAGAGAGACAAAGAAAAATAGAGGGGAGAAGAGATGGTGAGAAAGGGGGGGAAGAAAGAAAGAAAAACAAACAAAACACCTGGATCACCTGTATGGAGATAAAAAATAAAAAAAACAGAAGAGAAAACAAACAAAAAAAGAGCAACATAATAAATACAACACCATCACAATAAACTAGCTAACAGTAGATAACAGTACATACTAAGTATTACATGTTATTGTGCAGCACGCAAGATCAACAGCGCACAATGTGCTTTGAGGTAGCAGCCAAGAAAGATGTAGTTTGTGTCTGTGAACACCCATGTGTACACCTGTGTGGATCAGCACGCTTGTATTCAAAAGGTTTCTCAATGTAACAATCTGCTAAGGAGTGTGGGGAGCCATAGACCCGTCCCCCAGGGCATGAAGCACGTATGGAGGAGATCCAGGCCCCAGACGTCCAGAGGCCCCAGAGTATGAGGACCCAAGGAGGACCACCAAAGCCAACTGTGCCAGAGAGGACCGAGCCTCAGGCCCAGAGGCCACAGGCCTGAGGGCACCCCACCCCCGGAAGGGGCCCAGCCGGACCACAGGCGCCAGGCCCCACCAATCGGCCACCAGGAGTGAGTCGGTACATACATGAGCACCTAGCCCCAGCCCCAGACACCAAGAACCACCAACACACCAACGTCTGAGGACATCAGCCACCGGCAGGGAGTGTGGTGAGGGGAGATAGGCCTCCATACTTCGGAGAGCCTGAGATGTTCCTAGAGAGGTAGTGTCGAACAGGCGCATGCAGACACAAACGTGCATTTCCACCCCCATATACACAAATAAATACTCAGCACTCACCTGACGTGGAGACAGACACAAATAGACACTGTACACACATTCACACTCCCCAAACATACTCTATATCCCAGGTCCAGGTACCCCTGCCCCCAGAGGGGCAAACCATACCTAGACCCAGGAGATGTAACCCTTCTCTGTGGGGTAGAGGCAAGCAGACCGCCTCCTTGTCTGCAGTAGCAGGGAGGCCCCGCATCCCAGACCCCAATCTGACGGCCAGCACCTCCTCCCAGCCCCCCAGCCCCGACATTAAAAGAATGGGGGTGAGTGAAGACCTCAAACACATTTGCATTTAAACGTAAACTGTCCATCCATCCATTCGCTTCCGCTTATCCTTTTCAGGGTCGCGGGGGGCACTGGAGCCTATCCCAGCTGTCATAGGGCGAGAGGCAGGGTACACCCTGGACAGGTCGCCAGTCTGTCGCAGAACGTAAACTGTTCTAATGAATTTGCTGAGACTTGTTCTACCTCATGTTGTCATAAATTTCAGTATCTCTTCGCTTCTCAATCAAGTCCTGTTCACATTTCAGCTAGAAAGAGATGGGTGTTAACATCTCAAATTGACAATATTTTTGTTCCCCAGATCAAAAAGCTTTTTGTACCGAGTTTTCATCATGACTGGCGTTCTCCAGACTTTGGCTCTGGATTCTCCTCAGTCAGTATGTAGAGAATCTTTCCATGAGGACAATTCACTTTACTTTGGAACAGGATTCTCCTTACACCGATTCAACATTACATCATCAGACACTGATTAACAGTTACAAGCAGGAGACTCAGCAGTGTACACTCAAACACTGAGTGACATTATTAACACATTTAATCCCACCGGCAACGATTGTTGCGTTGGGATCCATTGACACCTTTATCCTGAGGCCAGTGTACATAAGACAAAAGAAGACAAGTTGGCCATCTAGCTAGCCAGGAAAAATAACCTGAAGGGTGGTGTCCAAGTGGATTTTGTTTTTATGTTTAAAGGTGTGGTGTATGGTCGTCTGAGGATGAAGTATAGACATCATGATTTTAGGAATAATGAGTGGGCCTTTTGAAATAAATGGTGTTTAAGATGATTGTTTCTCTCTGGACAAAAACTGCTCTGTTTTTGTCCAAACATACTAACATACCACATCTATAAATAATCTTTATAGCACCAATACTGCATCTGAAGGACTGGACAAGGAAGAAATTTATTACAACATATGTCAGGACCACAATTTTAAGGGAGAGGAGGGAGACATCACTATCACCAATAATTATAAAAACAAAAACAGAATTACCCTCCACTGAAGATAATTTACCTAAAAGTATCACAAACTATGCAGGAGGAGGAGCACAAACTAAAGCTCCTCCTCCTATCGGCCTCTTCGAGATTCCGTGTTATATTAAATGGTTTACACCTCATCTCCTCATCCTAAAGAAG
>NW_005187559.1:1396349-1399965 GCF_000239375.1 Pundamilia nyererei
CTGTTTTATCAGTGAGGAAAGGAGAGACAGCCACCATGGACTGTAACCTGGGGACTGTTACTAACAGTGGCGTTCGTTGGTATAAACAGATTCCAGGAGGAGTTCCTCAGTTTGTGCTGTATTTCATTCATAGCAATAGATCTCCAAACTATGGCTCTGGGTTCTCTGCTCCAAAATTCACATCCACTCATCAGTCAACATCAGATTATCGTTTGATCATCAACAATGTGAAGGAGGGAGACTCTGCAGTCTATTACTGTCAAACATGGGACAGCTCTGTGACGGAGTACGTATCACAGTGATTTACACTGTGACAAAAACCTCCTCACTGTTACTTCTGCTTTTTGATGCTCTTTAGCATACTGATAACAGAGCCGTCAAACAAACTCAGTGTAAACCCACCAATAACATATAATGTGTGAATAAACACCAAATTCCTCTTTTTAAAGCATTTTACCATTGAAACTATAAATAATCTAAGAATTTGTGTAATATGCACATTTATCTATAATAACACAAATAATCATACGCACTAAATTAACAAACACAAAGATTTCTATTTTACTGCACATTATTTTGAAATAATCAAAATTTAATTGACACTAGTTTATAATCCTAAAATTCTGTTAACTGTTATTTTCCAGCTGCAGTATATAAGCCAATAATCAGACTACACAGATACTGTTTACTGTTACAAAATGGGATTAAATATTAAATTTACAACAATATTTTCATGAACATGTTTAGGTTGACATGAACCAGAAACATTTAATGTTTTTTACACTATGAATGAAAATCATTTTGTTTGGCTCTCCTCTGTGTCTTTATAAGGATCAGTATCTCTTCACTTCTCACTACAATCTCACTCACATCTCAGCTGAACAGTAAAGATCATTTACACCTCACACTGACAACATGCTGTGGATCCTGTGCACTCTCATCATTGCTCTAACATGTAAAATCTTCTCTTTTAGGGTGTATATTTTTGGAAGTAAACTTTTCACTCATGTTCTTTGTGTTTCCTGACAGATGTTGATGCAATGATAATGTTGACCCAAACACCTGCTGTCCACACAGTTTCTCCAGGTCAACAAGCTGTTCTCAGCTGCAACATAGAGAGATATGATGGAAATTATGTTAGCTGGTACAAGCAAGTTCCTGGTGAGGCTCCTCAGTATGTTTTAGGATTTCGTCATTCTGGCAGCTCGCTTAGCTTTGGAACAGGATTCTCCTCAGACAGATTAAACTCTAAAGCATCATCAAATATTAATTACCAGTTCATAATTAAACAGGCAGAAACAGGAGACTCTGCTCAGTATTTCTGCCAGACATATGATAACTCTACTTCTGCATACAAGTCGCAGTGATTTACACTGTGACAAAAACCTCCTCACTATTACTTCTGCTTTTCAATACTCTTTAAAAAAGTGATTTTCAAAATGATTTTTAAAAACCTCATTTAAAAACAATATTCAAATTCCAATTTTAAATGAGTTTTTTAAAAAGGCGATTCCACTTCTCATTTCAAAATCAATTTCCCTTTCCTGTTCGCTCACGGATTAGCTCAGGGATTAATATGGCTGCCTGATAAAAAGCTCATTTTTAACCTCGAAAGAGTCCACAGTACAAAGTATGGCAGTTAACTGACCACAGATTTAAATCAATATTACTTTTCAACACTTTGTTTAGCTTAATGATTGACCCACAATTGTTTACAACCATAAGAACAGCAACCACCGTGAATGGATATGTAAGGACACTTAGGCCAGTCTAATGAAGCACAAAATGCACACTGCATAATTACTGAATTATGACATGTACGAGAAACCATTCATATAATGGTCTGAAGAGAACCCTTATGCCCATCACAGATTTAGTGTATCTCCTTAGTGCAGAGGCCTGTAAAGAAATTGGTGAAATGTTATTTAATGGATTTAACATGTCTCCAAAAACGAAAACAAATGCACTTGAAAGTTCAATAGTTACAATCATTTGTAAAATAAACAACAAATTACTATGGACCACACAAGCATATGTAAATGTATTTGAAACACCTACATGAAATGATAAGTTTTCTTTCACTCATTGTTTTTGGTGTGTGAATTGCCACCTTATAGCAGAAGACGGGTTTGTGCTCTCCAGTAATCCCAAAAGCTATGCTGACAAGGGCAATTTGCTAACGATAGGGTCTCCGAAATCAAATTGGTCCTGGGTCAGGAGCCTATGCAGTATAATAAATCAATGGTCCAGTGTACCCTGCTTGGGGACAGGGTTACCGGGGATCCTACCCTGCCACCAGGCCCAGGACAGAGGCTTAAGGGTGAACGTCTGCTGGTCAAGCCTTAGCTCATGGGGCCTGGCTAGGATCAGCCTGAAAAATCTAAGTGGGTTTATTCTCCTGTGGGACCACCACTCACAGGAGGGGAGGAGCTGTAGAGGAATGGAATTTTGATAATGGCACACGAACATGTGCATGGTACCCAGGCACTGTAGATCACTGGTTGATGATTGGTTTTATAATTGTGTTGTAAAAGGAACTTCTTCTTCCTTTTACAACACATAGTGGTGTTTTATGTAGCTTATCTGTGTAGCCTGCTTAATTAAAAACCTTTAGATAATGACGTATCTTCATAGTGTAATCTTCAAATGCTTCACCCAAAGTGCACACTCTGCTGAATCACTGACATGATTAGCTGCATGTTGTGCTTAAATTTATGACTGTCTGAGTGGTGTCCAAAAAATGATGTGGGCTTTATATATAATTGAGAAACATTCCGGGGAAAACCTGATCTGCCCCTAAACTGCATCACCACAGAGCCTGTATCTACCAGACCACCCAAAAAAAAACAATGAATGCAAAAAAAAAGATCAGCATATAAAACATCTCAAAGAAAAACAAAAAAATAAATAAATAAGAGTCCTTAGTTCCACCTAGGGCTGGGACATATCATACCATTCACGGTAATACCGGTATAATGTTCGGCAACGATAAGAAAATGAAATATCGCTCCCGCCTCCCTCTTTCTGTCCTGTCAGCCTTTTCTCCGTCCAGTGCTGAGCTCCAGTCCAACACAGCTTCTCTGGTCTGTCTGTCCAGTCAGTCTGTGTCTTTTGCAGATGTGAGCTGGTTGGCTGCTGGGAGTCCAGTGGGATCTCTACCAGCACTGCTGTTCAGAGACCAGACCAGACTTACCAAATCAGCAGCTCTCTGACCATCCAGACATCAGACTGGAACATGGATAAGGTTTATACATGTAAGGTGTCTTTGGCCTCACAGACTTCAGAGAAAACCATCAAGAAGTCAAAATGTTGTACTAAGTAGTAGAGGACCAGAATGTGCATTTGAAATGTGCTTTTTACTGCTTATGCTGTTGAAGTATAATATTATTTGTCTATTTGCTTCTCATTATTGTTTAGTTTCAGGAATTCATGCTTTCCTGTCTTATTTGTATCTTAATAAGCATTGTGTTTAAAATATTTGTTGTCATTTGCATCTATTTTGTCAGAAAACTTGAAGAACATGTTGTTTGTCACTCTAAAATTACAATAGCTGCACACTACTAAACAGTGGTTCATAGGTTAAGATGTACAAACATCAAAGTGACACTGAAATGAC
>NW_005187559.1:1400590-1406131 GCF_000239375.1 Pundamilia nyererei
ATCAACAATACATCTGAAGGATATAGAAGTGAATTTATAACAATAAAACATAACACCACAATTTTAGGGGTAGGAGAGAGACATCACTAACACCAATAATTATCACAATAATACATCACAAACAATGCAGGTTTAGCTCCTCCTCCTGTCAGTCTCTCTGAGTTTCAGTGTCATATTTAATGGGTCAAACCTTCTCTCCTCCTCCTACAGAAGCAGTGCTATCTCGTTACAAGTTATTAGTCTCAACACAGACAACATGCTGGTGACTCTCTGTGCTCTCGTCACTGCTCTAACATGTATGGAACCTCATTTATATTTCAGATTAGTAGTTATTTGTTGGCTTCATATGTGCTTGTGTTTCTCTTGACTCCATGTCTTCATGTTGTTTGCAGGTGTGAGTGGTGTGATGGTGCTGACACAGAAACCTCCTGTTTTATCAGTGAGGAAAGGAGACACAGCCACCATGGACTGTAACCTGGGGACTGTTGATAACACTGTCTTTTGGTATAAACAGATTCCAGGAGGAGTTCCTCAGCATGTACTGAGGTTTTATCATAGCTATAGTTCTCCACGCTATGGTTCTGGGTTCTCCTCTCCAAAATTCACATCCACTCATCAGTCAACATCAGATTATCGTTTGATCATCAAAAATGATAGACTCTGCAGTCTATTACTGTAAGACATTTGACAGCTCCAGCTCTGCTGTATCACAGTGATTTACACTGTGACAAAAACCTCCTCACTGATACGTCTGCTTTTTAATGCTTTAATTTTTTTCACAAGCTAACAAAAGACCAATTCAGATGAGAGTGTTCTTCTCATCTCTTTCATAGCCCATTGTTTTGGAGAAAGACATTTCACACATGTTCTTTATGTGTTTGTTGGCAGATGCTAATGCAGTGTTAGTATTTATTCAGATACCTGCTGTCCAATATAGGTAAAGAAAGTGTTCTCAGCTGCAACACAGAGAAATGGTTGAATTATGTTAGATGGTCTAAACATTAGTTTCTTTTTTTTAAATTCATATAGCACATTTAATTACAACAGCAATTGACCAAAGTGCTGTATAAAAATACAAAATAACTAGTACCAAATAACTTATAATGTTAGTACCAAACACCAAATAAATATCAAATAACTCTGTTACTGTAGAGAAGGTACGACCTCTCTTGTGCTCCCAGGATGTGGGTGTGCATTCTAGTGTGGAATACACATCAAGCCTTTGCAGCCTGTTAAAGATCACACAACCTATCACTACACAATTAATTATACACCTCTAAGCATACATGGTTAAATATTTCTAAGCATAAATGACAATCAACAATACAAAACCTAACAGATTAACAGTTACAAGCAGGAGACTCAGCAGTTTACTCTCAAACACTGAGTGACATTATTAACACATTTAATCCCACCGGCAACAATTGTTGCGTTGGGATTAAATGGGAGGACTGTGACAAAACACACAAACAAACAAAAAACTTGAATGAGTGACACTACAGCTTTTGTGAAATCTTAAGATTTAATATTTTCAGTCATTCAGTGTGACACAAAACGTTGAAATACAAAAATGATTACAGTTGTCTACACCTAAAATGTTTTAGCTAACATAACTCAAGTCAGTCCTAGTATTATAGCTGAAAATTATTCACCTATAAATATCTTTTTTCACCCAGCTAAACTCAAAGGGGACCATGGGGAGAGCTGTCCTTTTTGTGGTGCTTGTAAAACTGTGATACATGTTTTCCTGCAATGTTCCAGCCTGAGGAGTGGATCATAACTTCTGTGTTCTAAGTTTCTATGTGATGAGCTTGGGGAGGTTTTTTCCATTGACACGTTTATCCTGAGGCCAGTGTACATAAGACAGCACTTTATAGCACCAATACGGCATCTGAAGGACTGGAGAAGGAAGAAATTTATTACAATAAACATCAGGACCACAATTTTAAGGGAGAGGAGGGAGACATCACTATCACCAATAATTATAAAAACAAAAACAGAATTACCCTCCACTGAAGATAATTTACCTAAAAGTATCACAAACTATGCAGGAGGAGGAGCACAAACTAAAGCTCCTCCTCCTATCGGCCTCTTCGAGATTCCGTGTTATATTAAATGGTTTACACCTCATCTCCTCATCCTAAAGAAGCGTTGAAATCTCTTTCCAAGTTACAAGTCCATTCTGAGCGCACACTGACAACATGCTGGTGACTCTCTGTGCTCTCATCACTGTTCTAGCAAGTATGGAATCTTATTTATGCTTCAGATTAGTGGTTATTTGTTGGATTCATATGTCAGTGTGTTTGTCTTGACTTCATGTCTTCTTGTTGTTTGCAGGTGTGAGTGGTGTGACGGTGCTGACACAGAAACCTGTTTTATCAGTGAGGAAAGGAGACACAGCCACCATGGACTGTAACCTGGGGACTGTTATAGATGCTGCTCGTTGGTATAAACAGATTCCAGGAGGAGTTCCTCAGTATGTGCTCTATTTTTATTATAGCAATAGTGGTCCAACCTATGGTTCTGGGTTCTCCTCACCAAAATTCACATCCACTCATCAGTCAACATCAGATTATCGTTTGATCATCAACAATGTGGAGGAGGGAGACTCTGCAGTCTATTACTGTCAGACATGGGACAGCTCTGTTAGTGAATACGTATCACAGTGATTTACACTGTGACAAAAACCTCTTCACTGATACTTCTGCTTTTTGATGCTCTTTTTTTCACATGCTGACAAAAGACCCATTCAACAAACTCAGTGTAAACCCACCACCTTCAAATAGTGTGTTTATTGTTATTTTTTAATTATTTTAATGTTCATCAATGAAAACCCACCAACTCTAGAGTGTGTTTTTATAAACACAGAATTACTCTTTTTGATACATTTAAGCAATCATCACTGAAAGTATATAAAATATCAAAGAATATGACGACCACCAACAACACAAGTTGTCACATATATGTACACAATGATGTATGTGTTTTTAAATAACAGCAATGTGATAAAGTTCTGATAACTGTCACATTCTAGCTGCAGTAAATCACATTAATCAACCTAAATAGATACTGTTAAAGTTGCACAATGTTTCATATGAAATAAAAATGCAGCTAAATTGCATTTTATCTGTTGCTTCTCTTCTCACTACAATCGTTTTCACATCTCAGCTGAATATTAAAGGATGTTTACACCTCACACTGACAACATGCTGGGGACTGTCTGCTCTCTCATCACTTCTCTAAAATGTAAGACGTTCTTCTCATCTCTTTCATAGCCCATCTTTTTGGAGAAAGACATTTCACACATGTTCTTTCTGTGTTTGCTGGCACATGCTAATGCAGTGTTAGTGTTTATTCAGATACCTGCTGTCCACTCTAGATAAAGAAGGTGTTCTCAACTGCAACACAGAGAAATGGTTGAATTATGTTAAATGGTCTAAACATTAGTTTCTTTTTTTAAATTCATATAGCACATTTAATTACAACAGCAATGTTGACCAAAGTGCTGTATAAAAATACAAAACAATTAGTACCCAATAACCTATAATATTACTTTATTATTAATACCAAACAAATGTCAAATATCTCTCTTAATGTATTAAAAGCCAATAAATACAAAAGTGTTTTAAGATGAGATTTAAAAGGATTGACAGCAGGAGCCTGTCTGATGTGTAAGGGTAGATCAAGGGTAGGCAACTCCAGGCCTCGAGGGCCAGTGTCCTGCAGGTTTTAGATCTCACCCTGGGTCAACACACTAGAATCAAATGATTAGTTCATTACCAGGCCTCTGGAGAACTTCAAGACATGCTGAGGAGGTCATTTAGCAATTTGAATCAGCCGTATTGGATCATGGACACATCTAAAACCAGGGGTGTAGATATAATCTACACGCCTAAACTGTGTAGATAATATCACAGTTTAGGCGTTACAACCCCAAACGCTTGATCACCTCTGTGAACCAGCCTCGACCTTGGTATGGTTAAAAGCAAAAGATCATTTGATCGACAAGATCTAGAGGGCACACAAGGCCAGACAAATACCCCGGAGCCTGTCAATTCAGGGCTTTGTAAGTCAACAATAAAATTTTAAAATCAAGTTTGAAGTGAACAGCGAGCCGGTGAAGATAGGCAAGCACCGGAGAAATGTGTTCACGTCTAGTGGTTCAGGTCAGAAGACGAGCTGCAGCATTTGTCAAAGTCATTATGGCAGCTTACTTGGCTTTCGAACCTCTATCCCCAGAGCTGTACTTTTTAACACAAATATATCTACTTTCTACTCCTAACTTTTTCAAAACAGAATTGTTGCATTTGGTTCATTTATAGCATTTATGCTCGAGAGTCAAAGTAGGCTGGAAGGAGTGCAGGTGTCTTCAGGTACTACAGAATCTAGCTAGCTCTACAGAAGAGGATGAGGAATTAAGAAAGTGACTGGGAGATGTTGATGCAGTGATAGCGTTGACCCAGACGGCTGCTGTCCACACAGTTTCTTCAGGTCAACACGCTGTTGTCAACTGCAACATTGAGAGAGATGATAGGAATTCTGTTAGCTGCTATAAACAAGTTCCTGGAGGGCTTCCTCTGTATGCTTTAAGATTTCAGTATTCTGAGAGCTCACACAGCTTTGAAACAAGATGCAGACAGATTCAACTCTACATCCTCATGAATTATTGATTATCACTAAAATATCAAGCGGACAGAAACAGGAGCAGTGCATTACTGTCAGACATGGGATGACTCTGCTGATGATTCCATATCAGTTATTTACATTGTGAGAAAAAATTAAAAATAGCTAGAGTAAATGTAATAGTATTTAGATTACACAAATTTGATCACTGTTACACTTTGTTTAACACTTAATACTTAATAAGAACGTTAATAAGATGCAGCTATTAAAATTAAGGCTACACTAAACTCTGATTAGAGCTTCTAGATTGAGAAAATTTAAAGAAACTTAATTTGGATTAATCAGAAACACATTTATAAAAATGGAAATGAAGAAATGTTAGGACAACTTTTGATTTCTTTGTAAGACATGGTTGTCAAACACTGTGCGACCATTTGCTCTCTTTTATCTGCTCTAACATGGTGGATCCTACATGTTAGAACGTGTCTACTTCATTTTATAGCCTGTACAAGACAAAAAACATTAAATAAAATTATTTAATCTGTTTTTATTTTCTGAGAGGGGGGGAGTCAGTGTTGACCCAAATAACCAGTTCTCAGTTCTGAGATTTCATCATTCTCACAGGTCAACTGCATTTTCAGCAGGATTCTCCTCAGACAGACTAATATCTAAATCCTGACCAAACACTGATTTCAAGTCTATTATCAATCATGCAGAGACAGGAGACTCTGCAGTGAGTTCCTGTTAGACATGGGAAGACTCTCCCAAGAAAGCTGGTTCATAGAGAAGCAGACTGTGGCCAAAATGTTATTGAGAGACAGTACAGCTCTGATTAATGCTGGCCAATAATGAGGACTTTATTAAATCTTGCACAAAACAAGTGACAAGAAGGAATAAACATGACTACACAGAGAGAGA
>NW_005187559.1:1429519-1434589 GCF_000239375.1 Pundamilia nyererei
GTTAGTGAAGCATCACCTCTCTGTGCTTCTGTTTCTTCAGGATGCACCTGCAGGTCTTAGTAACTCATTTATAACCTCAAGTAAATGATGTATCAGCTCTCTGTAAAATAAAATGGAACTGCTGTTTTCAATGGAAATGTTTCAGATCATATCATTTGATCATTCAGAGACAGCTGAATACTGTTAGACCATGACACATGAAGGCAATCCATTTCTTCCACTTTTATGAAAAGGCGTCTCCTTCAAACATTTGCAAGAAAGTTATCTTCTCATAAAAATTTCCCTTTATATACCAGTTGTGCTATTTTTTTTTTTGCAACCTACAATGAGCAATACTTTAATTACTCCAAGATACAGCACCGAGGCATCTACAGGGATTTCACAGCCTAGTTTTTTTCTTAGTGTTAGACATGCACTGTCCCAGTATATTTGAATTTTATTGCCTACCCAAAGATTTTGTGAGTAGGTGGCATCCATGTGACCACACTGTTTCCTGCTTTTGTCACCCACATTCCTTGCTTTTAAGGCCTAAGAAACACACAAATTCAATTTTCCCCAAGTAAGTTCTCTTCAATTTGTTGAGCTTGTGTGTCACCCACATAGATGATCAATCCTCCTTTGCTATTTGTATGCCTAGTTCTTTTCCCCCCATTTTGTTTTAATGTAAGTATTATTCCCTTTGTGCTTCTGGAGGCCTTAGTATTATTTTCTCATTATTCTGATTATACACTTCAATCAAAATATATACATTATGTTGCTAATAAAGAAACAAATTAAGACAAAAGAAAAAAAGGAGAGGAGGAGAAACAGCTCCTCCTCCTGATAGTTCTATTAAATGGCTTCTCCAGCACCTTTTCTCCAAATCAGTTCGTACTTCACACTGACATGATGCTGGTGACTCTCTGTGCTCTCATCTCTGCTCTAACATGTAAACACTTTGATTTATATTGCACAAATGTATACTGATGTCAATATGTTTCTCATTACTTCATATCTTCTTGTTGTTTGCAGGTGTGAGTGGTGTGACGGTGCTGACACAGAAACCTGTTTTATCAGTGAGGAAAGGAGAGACAGCCACCATGGACTGTAACCTGGGGACTGTTACTGGCAGTGCTGCTCGGTGGTATAAACAGATTCCAGGAGGAGTTCCTCAGTTTGTGCTGTGGTTTCGTTATGACTCTAGTTCTCCAACCTATGGCTCTGGGTTCTCCTTTCCAAAATTCACATCCACTCATCAGTCATCATCAGATTATCGTTTGATCATCAAGAATGTGGAGGAGGGAGACTCTGCAGTCTATTACTGTAAGACGTGGGACAACTCTGTTAATGAGTACGTATCACAGTGATTTACACTGTGACAAAAGCTTCCTCACTCCTTACTTCTGCTTTTTGTGCACAAACTCAGTGCACCAAAGGCACAAAATTAATCCTTAAACATTGCTTTATTGAATTTATTCATTGTAATTTTTTTTCATTTGCACTTTCATTTTAAATTAAAAAAAAGCACCAAAATATACACACATTATTCACTCATAAAGTCTCACATCTTCAGCTTTCAATACCATTGTGGTGTAAAATACGTTTGATCAAAACATTGTCAACATGTTATTTCTGAATCAGATTCCAAGCTGTAGCCTCTAGTTGCAGAGAGAAGAAGCATGTTAGTGAGTTAGAAAGAGAATGTAAACATTTATAGATAGACAAACTGTGTTTGTGTATGCCTATTGTTTTTTCTTTTTCTTTTCTTTCTTTTTAGATAATCAATGTATCTAATTTGTTGTTATGAAAGAGGAATATACTGCTTCACTGAGTGAATGGGTTAAATGCAGAGAGGAATTTCCCCATGGGGATCAGTGATGTATACATTATTATTATTATTATTATTATTAATACATATGGTACTTTTTCCTTTGGGAAGGTACCATGTGTGCAGTCTACAATTCGGTTGAAGAAAGATGTTGAATGTATTTAATTACTGTAGAAAAATAATTGGTTTCTGTGCATTTTTTTACCCTGGCAATAAATTACAGTCAATTAAGTAAATTAAGCATCATGAGGCAGAGAGTGGGGGGTGGTTCCCTATTTTCTTGCTGGGAGTTGGCAACACTGCTAGTTAGGTATATGTAATTATTGATTAGATTTCCCCTAAGTGCTGTTTAAAATACCAGAATAGGGATGATGGTGTAGGTTTAAGTTTATTGGATTAATACATATATACCAACAAGATAGTGTACATCACTGTCACAACAGCATTTGTATTCATTCAAAGGCTTTATGGCTTTTCCTTATAATAACTGGTGGGCCGGTGTCCCAGTCCAGACCTGGTCTCAGGTATGCATAAAAACCCTTTATTTAATTTGAAATCCCAGTCTTCAATTACTTCAATACAAAATATTACATACAGTGCACTATACAGGTCATCAGATGTTTAAGATGGGCTTTATGTTCTCCAACAACTGCTCACACTGTCAAGCCAATACACCGGACAATTACATCCATGCTCTTTGGTTCTGTTCACCAGTTCAGAAGTTTTGGCGCGAGATATGTGAATACTTATCAAAGTGTCTGAAATGTTACATTTCAACTTCCCCTTTAGTGTGCTTGTTGGGCATCTTAGATTATGTCACTACAGAAAAGAATATAGCCCATATGGCTGCCCTATGTATTGCCAAGAAAACAGTCCTCATGATCTGACCTTGAAGCAGATGGGCTACAGCAAAAGCAAGAAATTTTAACAGACATTTTATAGACACTACTCACAGGTCTAACTGTTACATTAGAACTGCAGCTTAACTGAAGTGTTGTTAACATGCAGTTAAACAAAAATACAAAGTGATACTGAAGTTAGTTTAGAACTTTTAGACCATCTTCATTTACATTTAGTTTATAATGATTACAAACATATTTATAAGGCAGAAGGAAAATGTAGAAGGACACTGATAAGGACATTAGTGATAAATGTTTGATACTTTTACAACCTACCTGTTCTATGCATGGAGACCGAGACAGGTGTTAGAAGAAGTACCAGGGAACACAGGGAAGTACACTAGAGAGAGCTGGGCTACACTAACAGAGGTAAGAACAACAACCCAGCGATGAACAGCACTCCAACAAGGCCTTCAGTACTGCCTGGATCGATCAGCAGTGATGAGGATCAGATGAGTAGCACGTGGGTGTAGAAGCCAAGAGGACACAGGAGACCCGACACCGCCCTGGCAGAAAAGGTGAAGACAGCACCTTAGAGCAGCAAAAGGAGCACCATGAAACTTGAATGAATTTCAAATATTTCACATGGTTAAAAGATTGGTACAATTGCCCATAAACCGCCAAGAGATGATCTGTGAATGTACTTGAAATTAACTGCTGTGTATTGTATGCAGTCATGTTAAAAAGAGATTTCTTGTATTTTCCAGCTCTATTAGCTGGTCCAAAGGCTATCTGCAAATAGAAATTATGAAAACTAAAACTAAGCCCTCTGAGCGCAAACTGGATTACATCTTGGAGAAGCTCACTGCGGTCGTGAGTTCTCAGAATCGGCTCTTTGAGCACAAGAATGACAACATCATGGAGAAGCTCACGGCTCTCCAACGGGAGATTGAGAGACCAGTGTCGGACTGTTAGAACAGCTTGAAATTCTCATGAGTTTTTTCACACTAAAGTAAAAAACCACCATCACTCATGCGGCTATCCCTTCGGCTCCAGCTGCGGTCTCAAGGCTGGAGCTGAACAACAACACCCTGATAACGACTGTGTTTAGACTGTTCTTCCCATTCTATGCAAGGCCACCTGGGTTGGCTGGAAGACTGTTTACTTAGCCTGGCAGGGCGAAGGACAGTGTCTCAGCTGAACTGGACACGCACACACATACATATACACTGATACGCACTCACTCATCCCCCCTCCCTTTCCAAACGCCTTCGATGCTTGTTCCCTCCTGGAGAACATGGCGGGTCTGGGCCCAGCGCTGGAATAATAGTGCAGGGCAGGATGGCTGCTGTGTTTGCTTCGGATTACTCCTCACCCCCTACCCAACCCTGTTGCTTGTCACGTGCTCCATAATGTTGTGCTGTGGACATTTATGTGCTTTCTGTGCAGAGGAGTTTTTTGTTTTCTGTTCTCATGCTGTCCTCCCATAGAAGCCCAGCATGAGTAGAGGTCTCTTTTTCCCTCTTGGACTTTCCCATTGTAGTGTACATTTCAGTGTTTTTCCGTAATGCTACCGATCCCCGACCTGTCTCGCCATGTGATGTTTGTGTTGTGTGTGTAAGGTCGGGGGGCAACTTCAGGGCAACCTGCATGTGGCGAATAAAGGCTTGATTGATTGATTGATCTGTACTAAAACTGGAGTCTGGCGCAGGAACCCAGAACAGAGACAGCAGGTGGTTTAACAATATTTTATTGGTTAAGCTTAGACTTTGGAAATGTGGCAAGGACAAAAGCAGTGAACATTAGAGCTTGATGTGGCGTGGCCTGGGTAACGTGGCTAGGGGGACGCAGAACCAGAGAGAGAGAACAGGGCCTGAGATGCAGACTGGAGCTGGGTAGTAAGCAGTCACACTGAGGAGAGAGGACAATGGAGTTAGGGAAGTAGTGGAGGGAGCCCTGAAGTGGTAAGCAATTTGTATTGCTATTCTTACTTGCAGGAGGAGAAACAGAGGGATGAGAGGAGGGCAATGGGGATCTGTGGTGAGCAGATGGAGTGTGATGGCAGGAGGGCAGGCACAGAGTGATTTCCTGAGTGGGGCCTTGGTATCCTAAGTCTGAGAGTAGAGTGTGACCCAACGGTTTGAGCCAAGGTGAATCCAGAAACTGCAGCACAAGAAAGTTTAGTTAACAAGGTAAATCACATAGAGGGTTTTGTCATTGGTTGATGACAAATTGAATAAATGAATGAATGAATAAAAAGAAAAAAAAGAATACACCATGTGCCATTCTGCATAACATCTGCATTCAATCAATCAATCAATCAATCTATCTTTATTTATAAAGCACTTTTCATACAAAAAAAATGTAGCACAAAGTGCTTTACATAGTTAAAAGCAGCCCACCCCACCCTCCAACTCACTCCCC
>NW_005187559.1:1435674-1447691 GCF_000239375.1 Pundamilia nyererei
TAATTTAGACAAGAGTTTCTCTCTCTGAGCCTCAGGACCGATGATTAAAACTTCAGTTTTGTCCTGGTTAAGCTGTAAAAAGTTTTCTGCCATCCAAGATCGTATATCTAAGATACAGTTAAAAAGGGCATCCATTGGTGCTGGTGACATTGTGGCCCCAGATGAGGAGCCCGAGGATGATGCCCAAGATGAGGGGGAGACTGGTGTTGAGGCAGTCAGTGGTGCACACTGGTGGGACCAGCTATCTGCTGAGGTGTCTTCCCTGGAGGGGGTACCCCCAGACCACGATTATTTTCATCAGGCAAGTATCCCTTAGTGGTGCATCTGCACAGTGCTGGGATTTCACGTGACACATCTGTATTAACATGCTTGTTGTTACCATGTCATTTTCCCACCGCATGATTACAATCCAGTGACATGTCAGCCGTCAGTTTCACCAGCCCTGCAGACCCAAGTGGAGGATGACGCGGTGGACGGTGGGAATGAGCATGCCTGAGCAACATCTGAGGATGCCTGTGTGGGATGCTCCACTCAGTACCTAGCTACGCAAACCAGGGGTCTCACCTGTGGCACCTCCTTCATCTCTCTGGTCCTGGTCCAGCAGATCAAGCAGCACTGCCCAAGAATCCCTGCTCAGGCAAATGTCAGGCCTGGTTGATGATGTATGTGCATACTGGGACACTCAGGTTTATCCTGGACCACAGTGGGCAGCGCATTTCCGACAATCATGTTGTGTTTTACGTTGCACTGTTTTTATTTTCACGGTTTGGCAAGTGCAATAGGTCAGGCCCCCCCGAAATTGTGTTATGTAGTTTGTGACAGACATGCACTCACAGTTGGGATTTTCTGAATGTTTTATTTACACAACTGAAATAATCATGCTTGTACAAAACAAAGGTTGGGGTGCCAGCATAAAGTACAACTATGTGCAGTAGCTGTCTGTGGACACGACTCAGTCCTTTTTCTGCTCCACTAGCTTCTCAAGGACACCTATCAGTCTGTCCATCCTCTCGGCTCTCCGTTGCTCCATTTGGCGTTGCTGGGCCATGTCCTCTTTTATTAGGGCAATGAGCTCATCCTCCCCGTCCCTCCTCCTTTTCGCCACCCGTGCCTCAGGCGGCTCCTCATCCTCCTGCTGCACTGGGCCCTGGTGTGTCCTCCTGGATGGAGGACATTAGGACAGGTGGCCTGGTGGAGGGCCTCTGTCCTAGCACCTCATCCATGGCACCAAACCAGGGCCATGTTGCGGCAGTGAGCTTCCCCCTTGCACCCTCGCCCGTCGCTGGATACTTGCACTCCTGAGGGCAGAGTACATCACAAGTGGCAGTTGGCTACAACAGCAACAGTGCAGGTTTACATAGATGACTTCGCAGTGTTCCGTGTGGAGATACATCTGTCACTACCACTGTACATACTTTGTATTTCCTCTTTAGGTTCTCCCATTTGCGTTTGGCCTGCACAGGGGAGATTTTCCCCACCAGGTCCATCTTCTCCACGATTGCTCTGACAGATGAAATATGATAGCACATGTATATCAGGTTATTCCATTTATGGCATCCACAGCAGGATATACTGGATTGGGACCACAGGGCAGACAGTTCACTGTCCCTTGTGCCTCAATGATTGTAAACCTCATACTGTTGCTGTACCTCCAACCCACTGCGGCTGAGTGTTTCGCACCTGTGAACAGGTGCTCATTGTCACGGCGGAGTCTGATCAGTTCTGCCGTCTGCTCCTTGGTCCCTGTAATGCAGCATGACATTGGATTACATTCCCCAACATCTTGCACTTCTGTTTTATCAGTTCTCTGTTTGCCGTCTGTTCAGCATATACAGCTGTGTGGGTCATACACACTGAAATGTCAGGCAAAACGGTTTCTTGTGGGACAGGAGCAGCACTGACTGAGGCAAAACATTTACTTTATCAGGCCCTAGGTTGGGGTCAGGGGGTTCTCTGTCATATTTGACATGGCAGGTGTGATAACCGTTGCAAATATATATATGATGTGCTGCGGACACGGCTACATTCCTGCCTGGTATATGTTGACATTTCTGTTTGCGGCCCAGGAAGGGTCATATTAGTACAGTTGATTGCACTTGTAGTGGTGATACTTCTATTCATACTGCCCTCCGTCTGGTACATGATTCACAGCTTTGCGGGTCTGTGCATTTACGGTCCGACAGGTGTCACAAGATTCACCTTGACATTTACTATTCAACTTCCATTAACTTTTACATCGTGGCATTTGTTTCGCTCCTTTACACATATCATACATTTCAGGGTGTTGCTGTCCGTTGTCCGCCGCCGTTTCAACCTCCTCCGCAGCTGATGCCATCATTACGCACTGACCTGGTTGTGTCGCGCTATGCATTGTGGGATATATGGGACCACGAAGCGTGCATCGGACCATGCTTGATATTTGGGGAAATCGACAGCGCATTTGGAGTATGCATTTGGAGTACGCATTTGGAGTGCACTTCGAATTGGGACAGCCGTTGTCGCGTCGCTGTGACGTTATAGGTCTCAAAATGCTTACTCGAAGCGTGCGGTCGCTAAATTGGGACACAGCCATTGGGTCTTCCTTACTCCGCTCTTCACCTGCTTTTACAGGTAACATATATGTCATCGTGGTCTTCATCCTTGGGACCCCGTAACATATACAACATTTCTTTTACTTTTTTAGTGAGCAAGAATACAGTTTCAAAGTAGCCACTAACATAAATTCAGAATGACTAACCTGAAATTGTTGCATTTTATTAAGGTGAAGATATGAGAACATAATCAACGTGTAACCACATTTAACTGTTTTACTCTAAAGAAATGCTCTGAAGATGCATGTTTTTCCATATTTGTAGAATGGGGAGTAACTTTACACAATTCTGCCTGGCTACACAAAGGGAAAGGTGACACTGGTTTAAAACGTCAGTTGTAAATTTGTAAATAAATCTTCACACTCAGTTAATGAAGCATCACATCTCCTCCTCCCTCTCTTCCTGTCCAGGATACATCTGCAGGTCTCGGTATCTTTTATAACTTCATTAATTAAGTTGTGTCAGCTCTGTAACATTACGTGGAACTTTCCCTGACTATAAAATGTGATTTATATTATATTTTCAGGCTGCATTTCACTATAATTTGGTAAATTAAAGGCAGTTTACTTCTTTGGTTTGGTCTTTGAAGTTCTTATGATAAAATAAACTAAATTGAGTCCAGGTCTGTAACTAATCTTCACTGCAGCTCTACTATATAGTTCACTTGGCCTTCAGGAAGTCCCTGTATACTCTCTTCTCATAAGTATTGTCGTGCACAGAGATGGACAGTAACGCGTTACTGTAATCCGATTACTTTTTTCAAGTAACGAGTAAAGTAAGAGATTACTATTGCAAAAACGGTAATTAGATTACCGTTACTTTCCCGTAGGAACGCTGCGTTACTGCGTTACTAAAACCGTGATTTTTTTGCGAGAATGTCTCATGACAGTGACGTAAGCAAGTGCGACGTTCATGACAACTGCTGTGTGCAGATCAACAGTGGATAATATATCAGTGCGGGAGAGGGTATGAGCGTGCAGCGTTTAAAGCGTGGAAGTACTGACGTTATTTTAAGTTTGATTCCATAAAAAGTGACAAAAACATTAGCGTCAGTTGTGCGTGGGAAGAAAACTTATTTTTACAGCGAAAAAAACCCCTAAACTTCCAAGCAAGCACCGAGTGCACTACGACGTAATGGGAAACTCACAGAGAAACTCGCGGATTCCTCAACTGACCGCGGCACACCTGCACCAGGGTAAACCTCCGCCTACCCTACTCCTGCTTTACATGTGAAAATAGACCGCTAGTCTTTGACTTTATTTATTTTCTGCTGTGTTTTACTTGCATCTATTTGAAAGAGTGAGTGTAAACACGAAAAAAATATTTTATTTTATGTGCTGGAATGTGCAGAAAATAGGTTTAAATATTAAACAAATTTCTTCCAGTCAGAGAATGTTGCATATAATTAAATTTTTGCTTGATGCATAAAGTTAAAAGATTAAAACTAATAAAACAAGTTAAAAAAAGAGCATTTGATTACATTTTGTATGATGGATTATGTAGAAAAAGTAGAATTGGGCTGAAAGATCTATCGCTTTATCACCTCTTCAGGTTGTAAATCGTGTTTTTAAAAAGTAACTAAGTAACTAAGTAATTAATTACTTTTGAAAATAAGTAATCAGTAATTAGTTATTGATTACTTTTTTAAAGTAACTTGACCAACACTGGTCGTGCACCAGTAGGAACACACTCCCACACACATTCCCACACACTCCTCCACCATACTGGAGGAGCTGGAGTCCATGTTTTTCTTCATTCTACCAGCTAAGACACTGACCATAACCAAATACAAAACTAGTGAAGAAACACTCAGAAAAAGTAAAAGGGGAAAATGCCAGTGACTTCCACGTGTAAAATCATTTGTTTTGATTGTTCTTTCATCATTGCCCGTGTTGTGCACCTGTTGTTGATTGCATTAAGACTAAAGCAGCTGAAACTGATTAACAATCTAACAAACCTCTGCTACTTGACTGATCAGACCAGAAATTTAACTTGATGCGATACTCACACTGTACTCACAATCACACTGGATGTTCTTAATGGTTTTTCATAGTTTGGAAATTTTAAGCTGAAAACTTAATGTTTCTGCAAATAATGCTAATATCATTACTGTCATTTTCTAGACTTTCAGACTTTTATGGCATTTATAGTTGCTGAACACTGTGTATTTTCTGGCTGCAGCCTCTATGCTCCTGTGCTGATTAACAACCCCCTCTGCTACTTAACTGCAGCTGGGGCTGATCAGCTAAGGAGGCTCTCCCTCTACCAGGAGGTGACTCGGACTGGAGGAGAGAGCTGTGCTGGGAGAAAAGCTGCAAAAGCAGTCTGATCAAGTTAGTGTGAAAGTAGTCACTAACATAACGTTTAGTGAGGTAAATATACAAGAACCTCAGCATCATTAAAAATATCTAACAGTGTTCTCTAGATGGTGATGAATTCAAATTTAGCAAATTTTATATCTTGGCGTATTTTTTGAATAAAACACAAGTTTAAGTAAAATATAACCAACTATAATCCTGCCTCACTTTAGATGTGGAGATAGTAACCATTATAAAATTCAAAATAACAATCAAATGAACAAACAATAAATAAATGAACAAAGGGGAAAAAAGAAGAAAAAAACAAGACATTACCAACATCAGTGTTCATGAAAATAATGTTAATAATACAGCTTAGAGAAAGGGGGGAATCCAGTGCTCCTCCTCCTGTCAGTCTCTCTGAGTTTCAGTGACATATTTAATGGTTCACACCTCCTCTCCTCTACAGAAGGAGTCTAATCTCTTTCCAAATTACAAATCCATTCTCAACACACAGTGACAACATGCTGGTGACTCTCTGTGCTCTCATCACTGCTCTAACATGTAAAGAGTCTAAAATATACTGAAGAAAAGACTTCATGTTACATTTAAATGTCAGTGTGTTTCTCTTGACTCCATGTCTTTTTATTATTTGCAGGTGTGAGTGGTGTGACGGTACTGACACAGAAACCTCCTGTTTTATCAGTGAGGAAAGGAGAGACAGCCACCATGGACTGTAACCTGGGGACTGTTGATAACTATCCTGCTTATTGGTATAAACAGATTCCAGGAGGAGTTCCTCAGCATGTACTGAGGTTTTATCATGGCTGGAGTTCTCCAAGCTATGGCTCTGGGTTCTCCTCTCCAAAATTCACATCCACTCATCAGTCAACAACAGATTATCGTTTGATCATCAAGAATGTGGAGGAGGGAGACTCTGCAGTCTATTACTGTAAGACATGGGATGACTCTGCTAGCAGTGGGGTATCACAGTGATTTACTCTGTGACAAAAACCTCCACACAGATACTTCTGCTTTTTTAAGCTTTTTGGCATCCTAATAAGACTCCTCCAACAACTCACTGAAACCCCACCACCTTCAAATACTGTGTTATTTGTTTTTTTTTTTTTTTGTTTTTTTTTATATTAATCAGGAAAATCATGACAAAAGCCAAGAGGGGACTATTCAGTCAAAACTACTCAAATAATGATATACAAAACAGGAGACCAATACCGTATGCTGTTATCTATAGGTAATATAACTTTAATGGAAATCAGACTCAACTCTTTTTTTTTTTTTTTTTTTTTTTCGTATGTCCTGCCTGGCACTGTTGCAATCAGAATTATTGTCTCAAGGCCAAGGAAAATGTCCAACAGATTTATTTTTTGCAAGCTGATCATTACAGCTTTTGCCATAATGGTTCACTTGATTGTCACAGTTTGTTTGATATTTATTATTTATGTATTGATTTATTTTTTTAATTTTAAGTTATTACAATCTAAATGGACAGAACCTGGGGATAGGAAAGACGAAGAAAAGAGAAGTTGGGAAGAGGCTCAAGAGAAGGAGATGTAAAGAAAAACAGAGAGACAGAGAGAAAAGACACTAAAAATCTGTTTGATCACCTGCTGGAAAAAAAACAAGCAAAAAGAGAACAACACAGTATGGAAACCACAGCAACAATCAACATAAGCATAAGTAACAGTAAATAATAAATACTGAATGTTACTGAGCGGCACACAAGACCGATATGTTTAGAGGCAGCAGTCACCCAAGAAATGTGAGTACTTTTTTGTACACACCTGTGTGCAAACAGATATTCACCACCAGCATTGTGCACCAGGATTAGAAGAGTTACATCCTGAGTGTTAGTAACAGTGGTGCTCAGTTTCATCAGTTTGCAATAATATGTGTCACAGTGATAATCAGATTGTTTAACTCTCAAGATGTAGATGAGAGAAACTTTGTTTTTGTGAATCGTTTGTATCACAGTGATCTGTATTTGAACTCTTTGTTCAGTTGTTCAATATTCATTAATGACATAACATTTTATAAAATGTTCTCCTAACCCTAACCACTCCGGTTTCATGTGACTTTACACAAAAGGTTATGCATTTTGTTTGTTGACTAATTATAACAATTAATTGTAACAGTTAATGGGGTTCTGCTCTGTTTTTGTCCAATTATAAAAACTGGTAATGGTTAAAGCATCAATAATAAATCTTAAGAACATAGAAACCAACTTATAATAACTTATAATAATAAAATATAATATAGATGAGAGAAACTGGTATTTGAACTATATCAAAATGTTTGTATCAATGTGATCTGTATTTGAACTCTTTGTTCAGTTGTTCAGTATTCATTAATGATGTAATATTTTATAAAATGTTCACCTAACCCGAACCACAATGCAGGTTATGCATTTTGTTTGTTGACTAATTATAACAGTTAGTGGGGTTCTGCTCTGTTTTTGTCCAAATATAAATATAAAAACTGGTAATGGTTAAAGAATCAATAATAAATCGGAAGGACATAGTTATTTATGATACTTATGATAATAAAATATAACACCACAATTTTAGGGGAGAGGAGGGAGACATCACTATCACCAACAATTATTAATACAAAAGCAGAATTACCCTCTAGTTAAGTTACCCAAAACATCACAAATTATCCAGGTTTAGCACCTCCTCCTGTCAGTCTCTCTGAGTTTCAGTGTCATATTTAATGGTTCACACCTCCTCTCCTCCTACAGAAGCAATGCTATTGCTTTCCAAGTTCCAAGTCTCAACACACAGTGACAACATGCTGGTGACTCTCTGTGCTCTCATCACTGCTCTAACATGTATGGAACCTCATTTATATTTCAGATCAGTAGTTATTTGTAGGATTCATATGTTCTTGTGTTTCTCTTGACTCCATGTCTTATTGTTTGCAGGTGTGAGTGGTTTGACGGTGGTGACACAGAAACCTCCTGTTTTATCAGTGAGGAAAGGAGAGACAGCCACCATGGACTGTAACCTGGGGACTGTTGATAACACTGTCTATTGGTATAAACAGATTCCAGGAGGAGTTCCTCAGTTTGTGCTGTATTTTTTATCATGGCGATAGTTCTCCAAGTTATGGTTCTGGGTTCTCTGCTCCAAAATTCACATCCACTCATCAGTCAACAAAAGATTATCGTTTGATCATCAAAAATGTGGAGGAGGGAGACTCTGCAGTTTATTACTGTAAGACATGGGACAGCTCTGTTAGTGAATACGCATCACAGTGATTTACACTGGGACAAAAACCTCCTCACTGATACTTCTGCTTTTTGATGCTCTTTTTTTCCACATGCTAACAAAAGACCCATTCAACAGACTCAGTGTAAACCCACCACCTTCAAATAGTGTGTTTATTTTAATGTTCATCAATGAAAACCCACCAACTTTAGAGTGTTTTTAAGAAACACGGAATTACTCTTTTTGATGCATTTAAGCAATCATCACTGATATATAAAATGAGTATATAAAATATCAAGGAATATGATGACCACCAACAACTTGTGTTGTTGGTGGTCATCATATTCCACCAACTGTACACAATGATGTGCACGTTTTTAAATAACAGCAATTTGATAAATGATTGTCTAAAATTCTGATAACTGTAACATCCCAGCTGCAGTAAATCACATTAATCAAACTAAATAGATACTGTTAAAGTTCAAAAATGTTTCAAGTGAAAATGCAGCAAAATTAAATTTTATCTGGTGCTTGCTTCTCACTACAATTCTTTTCACAACTCAACTGAATAGTTAAGGATGTTTACACCTCACACTGACAACATGCTGGGGACTGTCTGCTCTCTCATCACTTCTCTAAAATGTAAGACGTTCTTCTCATCTCTTTCATAGCCCATGTTTTTGGAGAAAGACATTTCACTCATGTTCTTTCTGTGTTTGTTGGCACATGTTAATGCTGCAGAAGTGTTTATCCAGATACCTGCTGTCCACAAGGTTTCTCCAGGTCAAGAAGTTGTTCTCAGCTGCAACGTGGTTGAATTATGTGAGATGGTCTAAAAAAGAAGGAGGGGTTCCTCAGTTTTGTCATTCTGGCAGCTCACTTGGCGTTGGAACAGGTTCTCTGTCCCCAGAGGTGGGAAGTAACCGGGTAGAAATACTTACTTACTGTACTTAAGTACAAAGTTTTCAACTAGCTGTTCTCAACTGCAACATTGAGAGAGATGATATGAATTTTGTTAGCTGGTATAAACAAGTTCTGTATGTTCCAAGATTTCTCCATTCTGAAAATTCACCCAGCTTTGAAACAAGATTCTCCTCAGAAAGATTCAACTCTACGTCCTCATCATCATCTTATTAAACATTGGAATGCTCATTTTTAAAAAAAATTTTTTTCCTTTAACCTGCTCAAATACAACATTAAAAAGGCTGAAAGCTTTTATTTCAGCTGGTACAAGCAGGTTCCTGGTTCTTCTCCTCAGTTCTGAGATTTCATCATTCTCACAGCTCACCTGCCTTTTCAGCAGGATTCTCCTCAGACAGATTAATATCTAAATCCTGACCAAACACTGATTTCAAGTCTATTATCAATCATTCAGAGACAGGAGACTCTGCAGTGAGTTCCTGTTAGACATGGGAAGACTCTCCCAAGAAAGCTGGTTCATAGTGAAGCAGACTGTGGCCAAAATCTTATTGAGAGACAGTACAGCTCTGATTAATGCTGGCCAATAATGAGGACTTTATTAAATCTTGCGCAAAACAAGTGACATGAAAGAACAAACATGACTGCACAGAGAGACAATTATAAAATACAAACAGATTGATGAAGTGAATGAGATGTTGACAGTGAAAGTTGGTCTCTACAGGATGTTTCAGTTCCTCTCCCCTCATCAGTGACAGTCAGGAGGTTTTTGTACAGCCATGTATACAAACTGAATCACTGTGGTATTCGGACAAGGCACCAAGCTGATTGTGACAAGTAAGTACTTTTTAACTGATCATAAAACAAGAGAGAGTTTGCAAAAATCTGCTGATGACTACTTAATTCAATATGTTTCTTGTTCAGCATCATTTTTTATGATTTTGTACAATCTGAAATAGTTTCAGGTTGTCTCATATACAGGAGACATGAATTACTTATGTTTAAAAAATGTGACATGGGGTCAAACCAGTTCTATAAAAAGGATGTGAAATATGTTGTTTTTCCGTTCTTATTGCTTTTAATTTATGTTTAGGTTGGCATTTCTAAAACATACAAAGGCCTGTTTTCTCTTTCTTCAATAGCTGCTAACACTGTTACTAAAGTTCAAAATTTGAAGTGATTAGAGCCTGGCCGTACACTTTACTTTGACATGAAAGAAAATTCCTCACAGTAACTGACATGTTATGCAGAAACCTGTAGAATTAAATCAAAGATATCTTACATGGAAAGTTAAACAGTAACTAATCATATTTTATTTGGTAAAAATATAAAAAGAAATTCAAACAATATGTTGGATCCATATATTTTGGTATTGTACATTAGTTTTGTTTTCTTCTAACTTCATAACAAATGTTATGTTTATTCCATATTGACTCTTCTTGATTTCTTCTGGTTTTATGACTTCATTTCCAATTTCCTTCTTTCCTTTCATTTCTCTTTTTTTGTTTGTCCTTCATGTATTTTCAGGCTCCAGCCTCCCTCCTCCTGTCCTGACAGTCTTCCCTCCGTCCAGTGCTGAGCTCCAGTCCAACACAGCTTCTCTGGTCTGTCTGTCCAGTCAGTCTGTGCCTTTTGAAGATGTGAGCTGGTTGGCTGCTGGGAGTCCAGTGAGCAGTGAGATCTCTACCAGCACTGCTGTTCAGAGACCAGACCAGACTTACCAAATCAGCAGCTCTCTGACCATCCAGACATCAGACTGGAACATGGATAAGGTTTATACATGTAAAGTGTCTTTGGGCTCACAGACTTCAGAGAAAACCATCAAGAAGTCAGAATGTCCCACTGAATAGTCGAGGACCAGAATGTGCATTTAAAATCTGCTTCTTTACTGCTTGTGCTGTTTGCTCATTACAGTCTTTACATGTTAGAAATCAGAATAAAGCAAAAGGTTTAAGTCATGTATTCATCTGCAGATTGTTAACAAGTATTTTCAGGAATTCATGTTTTGCAATAAATTAATAAAAGCATTGGTTAAAATAAATGTCTTTTCTTGTCAATAAATAATAAATTGTGTCACTGTTTTGTTAGTAACATAAATTTAAAACAATTAAAATGAACTCTTAAATTTAGAGAGGGGCACATATAGGAAAAAAAAAACACTCATAAGCACACCACTTTTTAAATGTCTTCTTCTCATAATAAAAACATAAGTATATTCTGAAATACACGCTATGTAATATTTGACCACTAGAGAGCATCATTTAACATTACTTCCTGAGCATGAGAGAGGGCAAGTGTCACTGGTTTAAAATGTTGGTTGTAAACCTGCAAATGAATCTTCACACTCAGTTAGTGAAGCATCACCTCTCTGTGCTTCTGTTTCTTCAGGATGCACCTGCAGGTCTTAGTAACTCATTTATAACCTCAAGTAAATGATGTATCAGCTCTCTGTAAAATAAAATGGAACTGCTGTTTTCAATGGAAATGTTTCAGATCATATCATTTGATCATTCAGAGACAGCTGAATACTGTTAGACCATGACACATGAAGGAGATCCATTTCTTCCACTTTTATGAAAAGGCGTCTCCTTCAAACATTTGCAAGAAAGTTATCTTCTCATAAAGATTTCCCTTTATATACCAGTTTTGCTATTTTTTTTTTTGCAACCTACAATGAGCAATACTTTAATTACTCCAAGATACAGCACCAAGGCATCTACAGGGATTTCACAGTCTAGCTTTTTTCTTAGTGTTAGACATGTATTGTCCCAGTATATTTGAATTTTATTGCCTACCCATAGATTTTTTGAATGGGTGGCATTCATTTCGTTTCCTGCTGTTGTCACCCACATTCCTTGCTTTTAAGGTCTAAGAAACACACAAATTCAATTTTCCCCAAGTAAGTTCTCTTCAATTTGTTGAGCTTGTGTGTCACCCACATAGATGATCAATCCTCCTTTGCTATTTGTATGCCTAGTTCTTTT